>NC_080164.1:28178509-28269977 GCF_950295315.1 Erinaceus europaeus | reverse complement strand
TTGGAGATGTTCACTTCTGAACACTGGTCAGTTTACAAATGTCCACGGAGCACTGATTATGTACAGTATGCCCTGCTAGTTATTCCAGAGCATACCAGAATTAGTTAGACACATGTGCTGGCTTCCTAGAAATGGAAGTTGAGGGGTTGGGTGGTGGCACACCCAGCTGAGCACACATATCACCACGCACAAGGACCAGGGTTCAAACCCTGCTCCTCATCTCCAGGGGGGAAGCTTCATGAGCAGTGGAGCAAATCTGCAGCTTTCTTTATCTCTCACTCCCTATCTCCATCCCCCCTCTCAATTTCTCTCTGTTTTTATCAAATAATATAGAAAGAAAAATAAAAGGGGGAAAATGGTTACCAGGAGTGGTGGATTTGTAATGCTGGCACCAGTGATAATCCTGGTGGCGAAAAAAAAAAAAAAGAGGAGTTGATATGCAGGACTCTGTAGTGCCCCCTTCTCAGGGTCCTGACATAAGAGATTCCTCATGGATAGAGGACAGACAGCCCCTTATCATCCCAGCACCAAAACTCCAAAAACCTGAAATACCAGTCCAAACAGTCCATGCCCCTTCTTTCAAAATGCTACCCAGCTTTTGTCTATTGCAAACAAAGCTCTCAAGATATTTCCTATTGGACAAAAGGATAAGATCCTGGTCTTCCTCTCAGAAATTGTTAACAAGTTCTAGATGGTATCAACCTGACTGACCTTAAATACCTATATCCAAGATGGCAGAAGCCCTTCCCATAATACTTTGCTTCTGTTATTTTATGCATCCCATGAATTTCTTTCTTTCTTCTAAGGCTGAATTATTTTATTTTATTTTATTTTATTTTATTTTTTGCCGCCAGAATTTCACTGGGGTTTTTCACTTACAAGATCTCACTGCTCATTAGGAATGCTTCTCAGTATTTCTGTTTGATTGTTTGTTTATTTGTTTTTATTTTGGTCTTTTTTATATAGAAGTTGAGAGACAGAGAGCAATAGACACAGACAGAAAAAGGATAACACATTGTTGCATGACTTGTAAAGCTTCCCCTTTGCATAACAGTGTCCAAGGTCTCAAACCTGAGTCCCTGTATGTAGGAAAACATTTGCTTTAACATGTGAGCCCTCTCCCAGACCCTTGGGGCTGAAAATAGTAATCTAAAATATTGTTACTTCCTCCTCCCAAGGTTTGAAATTGAAGCACTTAGGACAAAAGAATGTTCTGGAACACTAAGCATGCCCACATGGGCCTGCTTCTCTCATTGTATTTGACCCTTCTTCTCTGAATCTACTAATCTCTTTGGTTGACTCTTGGGACAAGTTCTGAAATTTAGTTCTAAAGAGTGAAAAATGGCTGTGAGCTCCCAAGAACTTCAAATTTAAATTCTAAGCCTGATATATTGAAATTGAAAAATTTCTATGGCCCAAGTCCCAAAGCCTATATTTGAGAGAACCCATTAGTGGTGAGCACTTAGTGCTGGAGGTGACCTTGGAATTTGCAAACTGGGTCTGCTTTCTCCTGGACCTTTATTTGTTTAGAGACCCCTAAGATCTCACCCCCCCCCCCCCGCAACTCTTAGACATAAATCCTGGCTGTGCCCTCTGCATTATAGCTCACTGGAGTGTGGCAAGCACTTACCACTCACTGTCTTTTTTATTCCCCAGTGTCCTCGAGTAGCTTTTTTGAGTTCCTGCTTAGAGGAGAAGAAATGAGATTAGTCAGTTTACCCCCAAGTCACCCGTTCAGGACCCAGAACCTGGCCCCCAACTTGAAACCCCAAGGCATCTCAGCTCTGTGCCATTCCCTCCCTCCCACCCACTTCATTCCCCCCCCCTCCCCACTTAACCTCGTTTAATCCCAAACCCAGCTGTGTCTCCTCAATGCCATTAGGATGGGTTTCAGTCAAGTGAAAAATGGGAGGACCCCAGAGTAGGACAAGTGGAGCTCATAAGTTTGGGCATTCCTGATAAACTGAAGCATCCTGCTTCATTTTGGAGAGTAGAGAGATATGCTGGAGTCCCCTGGAGTCCTCCTACTAGTAGAGAGTCCTTGGCAGGGGCTTTACAAGGCCAGAAGCAGGTGCTCCCTTGACACCCTCAAGGTCAGGCACACAGCTTTGTGAAACACTCAAGCTATGGGCACTATGACAAGTGGAAGCACCCTCGTTACCCCTGTGCACAGGTGGGAATCAGGAAGTCCCCGCACCTTCAGCTTCATTTCAGCTTTGACAAAACCAAGTCCCTTACAGAGACCAGTGCTTTGCCCAAGTGTAGGCAACACACGTCATTTGGGAATCAGAGCAGCGACCTCAGTTTTCATGGTTCCCGGGTCCATCTTGAGTTTATCTTGGGAGAAAGAAGCAATGGCAAAGGAACTGACCATTGGCTGAGCTAGGTTTGGGTAGCTGGAACCTGTACTCATACAGTGGCACCCCCTTGCAAAGTCCTCCAGCACAGATTAAGCTTTTCCATTCCAACTGAGGGTGGGTGTTCTGGTTTCACTGGTAGAGCACTTGTCCCCTCCGTGAGCAGTCACCTTGCCCCTGAGTCACTTCCACAGCATCTGAAAGGGGTAACTTGTGACCACTGGGTCCCCAAACTAAAACTGCTTGTGATGTGTGTGATGTGCCACTCACTGATCCCACCACACTCTGCTCGAAACCCAGACCAGCCCTCCCTGCTGACTTTCCACCTGTCCTTCCGCTAGGCCAGCCTGTCTTCAGGAAAGTTCATGCTAGAGATCGTCCGCTCCCCTCCACCGTCATCACCATCGCAGGTACCCATCCACTCCCTCGGGGTCAGCTGCCATCAAGGAATGTTTAGGACTCCAGACACTAAAGTGACAAAACTTAGCTCCCTGTTTCTAAAAGACACAACTCATTAGTGCTGTGGCTTCTCTGGTTTTTGGGAACACAGCAGGTCAGCCACAGAACCAGGGTAGAAGGCATGGATGGTGAAGGGCAGGGAGAGGCAGAGAACTGCAGGAAGGCTGACTTGGGGACGGGGGTGGAGGGGGACTTTCACTCAGATGCCAACAGACTCCAGACACCTGCAGCTCTTGTTTATCCAACATGGCTCTTGCCTCCCAAGAGGTGTCTTGAGAAGCCAGCTGGGTCTTCCCTTCCAGCCCTCAAGAGCCCTTCTACCTGGGCATGCTCAAGTGGGTGCGTCTGTGGTGTACCTCCAAAGGAGACTGTTGACAGGGTGACTAGAGGACTCTCCTTTCTTCTGGATATCTCCAGCCTGGCACCCTCTCCTTGATCTGAGTCCTCCATGTGGAAAGGGGAGTTCAAGCTCTATCACCGCCCATGGTCCATCCCCATCCCTTCCTGTTTCCAGGGTCTTCCTTAGCCTCCCACCCCACACTCCCTCCTCCAGTAATCATAGTACTCAATCCTGGCTCCAGCCCAGCAGAAGATTCCTCATGGGAATTAAAGGAGCATCTCCTTAGGCTCTGAGAGGACCACCAGGGGGAGGAGAGGTCTCCAGAAATCTCTGCCCTCTCAGCAGAGCTCCAGCATCCAGCAGCCTAGAATCTACACAAAATATGGACATCCCAATCCTGGACTCTGCCTCTTTCCAAATTCTGCAGTTTTTGGTTTTTTTTTTTTTTTAATAAACCTTGATACTCCATTTAAGTACATCCAGAGTAGGCCATGTGGGTTGGGATGTTGTCTAGTAGGAATTCCTACTGTCAGCTTCTCACCTCTTTCAACAACGCTTTGAAATGCTGGGGACAGCTTCTCTGTCATCTGCTCTGCCTAGACTCTAGTTGCCTATTGGCTTGTGCCATGTGTTATGTGCAAAACCAGCTACTCAGAAGAAGGGAAGGTCACTAGTGTCACCTGATTAAGGGATTGTGGTTTAAACAGTGACTGTTCATTGGGCCTTTGATCTTCACATTGGGTTGGTGGACTAAGACAAAGCTGTCACATAACGTTATTATCATTCCACAATGAAATATGGTGAGTTCCCAAGGCACAAATGTCTATGGAGAGAGGGGAGAAGGAGAGGAGAAGGGAAAAGGGGAGGCGGAGGGAGAGGGAGAGAGATACTGAGGGAGGGAATTGGTTGCATTTACTGAGAAGCAAAATTAAAGCCACAGCATGTCAGCACTAGGTAAAAGTCTACATTTGGTCTGGTGCTAAAAGTGAAACAAGCATAAGATTAATAGACAGTTGAAAATGCTGCTAAATGATTTCTCAAATTAATAAGAATTATCTAAAAAGAGGACACTTGAAAAACCAGACCTGGCTCTTCTTTTAGCCAGTGTTGAAATTCTGAACCCTAGATGCTAATTTATCAGATTAGAGGAAAAGAGAAAGACACCTGCAGCCCTCCTTTACTACTCCTGAACCATACCCTTTTTGGTGGGAAATGGGGGCTTGAACCTGGGTCCTTGTGCACATGAACTCGTGCACTCAGCCAGGTGCACCCCCACCCAGCCTCCTATGCTGTTATAGAACTTCCCCATCTATGGCCTCTTCATCCACTGGGCAGTAGATCCTAGAGTGTCAGCTATGCTGCTGCCTTGTAGGAGGAAGGGTGGCATGCAGTGAATGAACAGCCTTTCTAGACACTGCAAATAGGGGATTTCCTAGCAGGAGAGTCCCCACACAGAGACATGAGGACCCTCCACACCCCCCATCCCCATCTCCCATTCCATGCTTCTTGACAGCTCAGAGATTGAAGGGCTATGTTCTCTCTTGATGAATATACAAGCTACATCTTTTCCTGCAAAGAAGATTTAAAAATAAGAAGTTGTCTGGGGGCCAGGTGGTGGCTCACCTGGTTAAGTGCACACATTACGGGTTGCAAGGGCCCTGGTTCAAGCCCCTGCTCCCCACCTGCAGGGGGAAAGCTTCAAGAGTAGTGAAGCAGGGCTGCAGGTGTCTCTCTGTATCTCTCTCCCTATCTCTCCCTTCCCTCTCAATTTCTCTCTGTCTCTATCTAATAAATACTCATAGTTTTTTCTTTAAAGTAAACCCTTAAAAAAAAAGTAGTCTGTTGTGATTGCTCCTGTGCAATAGACTTAATGGCTAAGAAGGAATCACTTCAATGTTAGAGTAGTTATTCTGAAATATGCCAACTGGGGATATCTCATGCCAGAGGAGATGGGCTTCAAAAGATGAGCAGCATTAACTAAATGGAAAAGGTGGAGACTAACCCTACAGAGTTAAAAGTGCAGCCTGAAATTCCAGTTGGATTTGGAGCTAGGACATCAGAGGTAAAGACCGAATGGTGTCTTATGTTAGGTGAGTATAGACTCTGTTCAGAAGGAATCTCCTAAATTTTAGTCACTTCCCCATCTCCTTTACAGTGTTTGCTGATGACATATGGGTGATTGTTTCTTGGCTGTAAAACAACCCAAATTGCCTCATGTTTTTAAAGCTAGATTTGTTTTTCAAAGAGAACTTGGAGGAGCCCTGGGAGATAGAAGAATGGTGATGCAAAAGGCTTTCATGACTGAAGTTCCAGGGTCCCAGGTTCAATCCCCAGTCCCACCATAAACCAGAGCTGAGCACTGCTCTGGGAGAGAGAAAGAGAGAGTTTTATCATACAAGTGGAAGACTCACAAATAAGAAATAAGATAATGGAATGGAAAGATAATTAGCATGGGGGGGAAGCCATTAAATTTTAGCTAATTTCAGCTACTCCACTCCTGAGAATCATTCCTTCATTCTTAAAAAAGGAGAAACTCAAATGTCAGGAGCTAGTTGGAGATGGGGCAGCATCAAGCCAAGCATCTCTTCTCCATCAGCACTGGGGTGTGTGACAAGGCCTGGCCTTTCCCTCACTGTTCGCTTCTGTTTCTCTGCTGCCATGCCATTAATTTATTCCCATGTTCCAAATTATTTGTGCAACGTGGCATTAAACAAAGCCACCACATTATCTTTCCTTTGTAATCTCTCTCTTTCCATCTACAAAGTCCTGAATCTCATTTTCTTTTTTAAAAAAAGGATAAATAGAGAAAAAGATAGCCCCAGTCCATAGTCTCCCCACCAAAATGTCACAATTCAAACCAAAATCCCAGTTGTGATATCTCTTCTCCTGGAAAAGTCATTCTCACTTGATCTGAAACAGCCATGTTCAGCCGAGGATGTGAACAAAAGAGCTAAGGTGACCTATTTTTCTGAAACTCCGGACCATAGCATCCAGGACTCAAGGGCCAGTAAAAGGGAAATAAAATGGGAGTGATTTGCAGGCTGATTGAATCAAATGCCATGTCTCTCAGCTAAGGCCTTAATGAGGCACTTCTGTCCCCTGGGCCTTACCCTCCCCAATTTAGCACAGCAGACACTATCAACCCCCAAGTCCCCCACCCCAACTAAACTCTCCCTGCTGGCTCCTGTGCACCTGCTAATCTCAAGGAGGCAGATTCTGAAATTTCTTCTTAGGAAGAACTGTAGAATCCTCACTAGCTTGAGGTCAGGTGGTGATATGCCCTGTTGAGTGCACATGCTACAGTGCTTGAGGAACTAGGTTCAAGCTCCCACTCCCCTCTTGCAAGGAAGAAGCTTCACTAGAGGTAAAGCAGTGGTACAGATGCCAATATCTCTCTCTCTCTCTCTCTCTCTCTCTTTCTCTCTCTCTCTCTCTCTCTCTCTCTCTCTCTTTCTCCTCCTCCCTCCCTCCCTCCCTGCTTCCTTTCCTCCCTATCTCCCTCCCCCTCCCCTCTCAATTTCTCTGTTTCTATCTAATAAGTAATATCTTTTTTAAAAAAAATAATCCCCACTAGAGAAAGTATGGAGACAGTCCATCAAGTCTGGCCTTTGGTCACCTTTGGAACCTGACACATATGATGACAAGAGTGTCTCCAGCCTGTCTGCCCCCTGTAAGCTCCCAGCCCCAGAACTGTCTGTGTGAAAGCATCACAGGGAATCCCCACCCCCACCCCTCCTCCCTGCCCTGGCTAAGAGCTGGGCTTCTGCAGAAACTAAAGCCAAATGCAAAAGGCAAAAAAAAAATTAGCTCAGGCCACAAATCACTCCTTTCCTGTTGTCCTAGATAGCAGATGCCCACAGCAGGCAGTTGGCATGAAAAGTTCTAAAAACAAGGGTTTCTGGTATAAAGTCTTTCTACACCACAGACCCCTTACCCTTGCTCCCCAAAGGAAGGCTATTCATCTAGACTCAGAGGGGAAGTAGTCATTTTGTTTATTTGTTTTCATTTTATTGGGAGTTAATGGTTTACTCTTTGGTAGTTGATATGTGGGCAGAGTTTCTCATCTCCCTGTGGTAGGTGTCTGTAGCACACTCTCACCCCTCCCTTTACCAGCATCCTGCATAGGACCCCAAGGCCCTCTCTACCCTTATCTTCCCTTCCCTGTCCCAGCCTCCTGGGCCTAGAGGAGAGGGTCAGGCTGCGGGTAGGAGTTGAGCCTCCCCTCTGGGCCTCTGCAGTCCGGAGTTCATCCTACCACCTCCCCAAAGAGCAGAGAGGAGCCAGCTGTGTTTGTTGTGTCCCCCTCCTCCCCATTAATTGGCTCTCTAGTCCATTAGTGACATTTTCTTAGGACCTGCTGGGCTCTCCTAGGGCAGGTGGGGCTTCCTGGAGGCCCTGGAAGTGATTGTGCTCCCTTGGACAGTCACAATGACTCCCCCCAGAAGCCTCTGCCCCCCCCCCCCCATACACACACACACATCCTAAGTTTTATCTACCACCAATATGGTGGAGCTATCCTGAGTCCCCTCAGCTCTGTGCCAGCCCTAGGGCTCGAGCTTCTAGCTCCCTTTGTTTTGGGCCACAGAACCCACCCACTTCTGGCTGTTCCCAAGGCAACTTATTTTCATCTCTTTGGGGCTAGACAATCCTTAAGGATCAGAAAGCAAAGTCTGAAAATGGCCTCTGAGAAAAAATGTGTGCTCCACACTCCTTCCTGTTGGGCCTCTGGCTGGCTTTGATGCTTGGTATATAAAACCCAAACAGATACACTCTGTGCTCCTCGACTTGCAACAGGCCTCTTGACAAGGGGCAGGCAGGTGTGACGGGGTGTCCCTGCCATTGCGCATTTGACCCTGGGACATATTCTGTTGCCAGATCCCCCAACACCTGGGGAACACTAATGTTTTCTGTTGAATTTCCCCATTGAGGGGTCTGAACCAAAGGCCAGCTGAACCAACACCACAGGGGACAGCTGGGGACAAGCATTACAGGTGCAGCCTGCAGGCAAAGCTCTTGTCCTCAAGCCCTGTGACTAAGGCTTAGTGGGAGGCCTTCATGTTTCTTATCTCCTCACTCCCCCCTAGCCTTCCAGTCTCACTCAGGGGTCCCAGAAAGGGAAATGGAGCTTCCTCATAGCAGGACCAGTGCCCACCTGCACCCTATCCCCAGGGCCCAGCTCACAGCTCACTCTCCCCACTTGCCCCCCACAGACGAGTATGACGACAAGCAGCCCCTGACCAGCAAGGAGGAGGAGGAGCGGCGCATCGCTGAGCTAGGGCGCCCCATCCTGGGGGAGCACACCAAGCTGGAGGTCATCATTGAGGAGTCCTACGAGTTCAAGGTGAGCCGTGGCCCTGGCAGCTGGGGTGGCAATTAAGCTGGGAGCCGGGCTGTGTAAGACATTGGGGCCATCAAGATAGACCACTGGGTCAAGCACATGCCTGGCCATGCCTGAGTCCTGAGTTCCAGATTCAAGCCACAGTACCACCTGGCAAGTGCCATGGCACCAGGGAAGCTCTGGTGCTGTAATGTCTCTCCCTGTCTCTGTCTCTGAGTGAGAAAAAAGCCTCAGAGTGCTGATATCCTGCATGCATGGGATCCCACTCTCCAAAGAGACAGAGAGAAAGAGAGAGATAGAGAGACAGAGACAGATACAGAGATCAGTGGGACTCACGGTCATGAGTATTTCAAAAGAGGTTACCCCAGCAAGGAATTGAAGATCTAGCTGTGGACCCAGAAAACCTGTGAAGCCAACCTCACCAGATCCAGAGCCCTCTTCACAGGAACTGCCAATACCAAACCCAACATCCCACCCAACATCCTACCCATAATTCCAACCATCCTCACTCAAGGGTCCCAGAAAAGGTAATGGAGCTTCCTTATAGCAGGACCAGCACCCACCTGCCCCATCTACCATTCTGTCCACCCACTACCATTCTATCCACCCATCTACCATTTTATCCACCCACTACCATTCTATCCACCCATCTACCATTCTATCTACCCACTATCATTCTATCCACCCACTATCCATCCATCATTCCATCCACCCATCATACCACCCTCCATTCCATCCATCCACCATCCCACTTACCATTCTGTCCATCCATCCACCATTCCATCCAACCACCATGCCAAGTACCATTCTATCTATCTGATAGCCCATCCACTATTTCATCCACCATTCTATCTCATGTACCATTTTATCTATCTATCCACTATTCCGTTCATAAACCAGCTCATCCACCATCCCACACAACGACCATCCCAACCACCCATTACCCCAATCACCACCCACCCACCATTCCATCCATCCATCATTCTTTTACCACACTCCCCTTCCCCCACATCATGTTCCTTACCCTCACCTCCCACTAACCTCTTCCCCTACCGTTCCATGCTCCACAACCACCATCCTGTTCTCCACCATCCACTCATCATCCTATCTCCCCCAAGGTGCTAAGTTTAAGACTCCTCTGTGACCCCTCCCAGAGTTCTAGGGATCTGGCTCCCCAGGGTATAGCAGTCATCTCTCCACTTGCTTTTCAATGGAGGACTCCATTCCTGTCTGAAAACAAAACAAAACAAAACAAAACAACAGGATGAGGATTCCAAAAGGAAGAATCAGGCCAGTGAGCCAGGAGCCTCCAGATTCTTTCTAGATTTTTCAGGGTGGTGCCCTCTTTTTCCTTTCTCTGGGCCCATTAATTATTTTCTTCAATTTAGATCACAAATCGAGGTGCCCAAGAGGAGGCCAATGGGAGGAAAGAATACCTTGGCAATGAAGGTGGAATTTTTTAAGAGATAAAAATGCAATTAAACTTTCCTCCTTCAGGCTATGGCCAATCTGTTAACTCTTCCTTCTGCGTGTTCTGAGAAAGTACAAGGCTGGCAGAAAGCTGTTCTTCTGGGAAGATCTGACCATCAGAGCCCACCCCCTACCCCCAACACCCTGTGTGGCCCAGGGCCTGGCTCACTGCACACATATAAACTGAGAGGTCCAGAGAGTACAGCCTTTATTTCTCTAAACCAATCTGTCCAGTCCCCCAGATGCCACTCAGAACCTTCTTTTTCTCTATAGTCAGAGCCTGGTGCAAAGAGCTACAACTTGGCATTTCTAAGGCAGACTTCCTCCCATCCCAGGGCCCTCACAGTGGAACAAATCCAGCTCTTGACACAATAGTTGGACACAATTAGGTGGCACAGTCATGGTGACCTCCTGAAGAGGTATTGGGCTGGGTTTGGCAATGCAGACTTGCACAGCTCTCACTTCGGGTGACTTGAGTGATATGAGGGCATCAACCTCCCCTAAAGGTGAGACCACCTGTGGATGCTCACCCTCCTAGAGTAGCTTCCAGAGACTGTGCCCTCCTGTCTCTTTAAGTCCTACACACAGTGACCACACTGAGGACTCAGGGACGTTTCTGAAGTGCCTTTAAGGATCAGTGCCAGTACTTTAGAGAATTCTCAGCCTTGCTGCCCCCAGACCTGTATTTGAAACCCAATCTAGACACAGGGACCCAGGTTCAATCCATCAGTCTCTACCTGTGTGTGTGTGTGGGGGGGAGCCCTCATAAGTAGTGAAGCAGTGATACAAGTCTCTCTCTCCCTCTCTGTAACCCCTTTGTTATAATTTTATCTCTGTCCTATCAAATTAAAAAATAATAAATATTTTAAATAAAGTTTTTTTTTTAAAGAAAGCCAATCTGATTCACACCTCCCAGTGTCCACGGTGCTCACTTTGCTTGACCCACTGAGCTCTGGTTCACCATATTGTGACCATGGGTCAAGCCCCCTGCCTGAGATGAGGGTCTAGACAACAATACAGACTGACTTTTGGTACTTGGGGAACTCCAGGTGAGCAGGAGTAGTGCCTACCTGTAGGTGTCTGGACACCAAGTTGATCCTTCTAAGCCCCTTCTTTAACCATAAGAAAATGTACATTGAGTTGCGAGAAGAACCCAGACTCTCAGTGGGGCTGTCCTAGGACCCCCAGAGCTAGCCTGTATGACAGCTCACAATTCATTCTAGGGTCTATACATAAAAATAGGAGCATCCTTTATTTCAAGCTTTGCTCTTTAGTCTGTTGAACTGAGTCATCTATTTCTTTGTCCACTGTCTGTCTCCCAGGTGATAAGGTCTCTGCTTGACTTCAGATCAAGGACAGAGGGACTTCCCCCAAGTTTCCCTGGCATTTGGACAAGATCAAGGGATTTGTCCATCCACTCTACCTAGAATATTTCCCTGGTTTCTACCTAGCCATATAGTGTGTTTGAGAATAGTGGGTAGGGTAAGGTGCTTATCACATGCTTCCAGTCCTGGTCACAAAGCAAAGGAACTGCTCCCAGATCCTCAGGGCCACAGGAAGTTCTAGACACAGCAAAACACTTGACAGTCACTACCCTAAGGACAACTGAACAGAGATAGATGTTGAAACAAAAGAGAAAAAGCAGGCCTGTTGGAAGGGGGCCCTTCTTATTTTATATTTATTTATTTATTTATTTTCCCTTTTTGTTGCTCTTGTTGTTTTTCATTGTTGTTGTAGTTATTATTGTTGTTGTTAGATTATTGTTATTGTCATTGTTAGCTAGGACAGAGAGAAATGGAGGGAGGAGGGGAAGACAGAGAGGTGGAGAGAAAGATAGACACCTGAAGACCTTCTTCACTGCCTGTGAAGCAACTCCCTTGCAGGTGGGGAGCCGGGGGCTTGAATCAGGATCCTTACACTGGTCCTTGTGCTTTGCACCACCTGGGCTTAACTCGCTGCGCTACCACCTGACTCCTGGAAGGAGGCCCTTCTTATCCCTCTTAGCATCTCCAGTCAGTTCACATGACTTGTTGAGTGAATGCACTTGACATTCTGAATGTCATTTGCCCTTCCATCCAGGTCCCAGATCACACATGGCTTCCTCCTCTGGCTAGATCACACATGCTCCCTCTCTCTCAAGCCACAGTCCACTCAGTAACACTGCGTTGAACAGGTATACAGATTGTGACCTCAAATTAATAACACATGTTTTCTGCCTCTTTGCTATGAGTGTGAGTTCGAGGATGCCCTGACAGTAAGTGTGGCTGTTTGCTAGACTAGCGGATGCAGTAGTTCCTCTGGAGTGAGCAGCCTTGTGTTCTAGAAGCCACCCTCCTCCCTGCACTTGCTGAGTGATGGTATGGCTTTGGGTCCAGCTGCTTCCTTAGAGTCCTTGTGAATGCTTGGCTGTTCCTGTCTGTACATTAGCTGACATTTACAAAGCTACAGTGCTAATTGTACAAAACCAAGTGCTTGAAAAAGGGCAGCAGGAAACTCAGAGCTTACAGAGTAGAGATGCAGTGATGGTAGGTGGGAAGCAACTGTGCACTTTGGCCTTTTTGTTTCTTTGGTCCTTGTGCAGCAGAAAGTGGGTGAGAGTCGATTTCTGAAGGGCCACTGGGCTGGCAAAATCAGCAGCCGGAGAAAATCTATTCATTGCTGATGAAGCAACAGCAATCTCCAGGCTCTGCTGTCTGATCGTATTTCAATGACAAATGAACAAATGAACGTACAGAAATCACAGTACTTCCCAGGCAGGCGAATGTAGGCAAACAGCAACACTGAGGGACCGATCCTTCCTGGCAGTTGTCCATGGATAGGTGTTGATGAGAGAAGCAAGTTCATGGGGCACCCAAGGGGATGGAGAGCACTCTGCCATGTGGCAAAGGCTTTTTACTGTTGGCTGGTGGGCAGTAGCAGAGCTTCATACTTGCTCCAGAGACATTTCTACTTTTTAAAATACTTTATTTATTTATTGGATAGAGACAGAGAGAAATTGAGAGGAGAGAGGGATATAGAAATGGAAAAAGAGAAACATCTGCAGCACTGCTTCACCACTCATGAAGGTATCCCCTGAAGGTGGGGGCCAGGGACTTGAACCTGAAGCCTTGTGCACTGTAACTTGTCTGCTCTACCAAGTGTGCCACCACAAGGTCCCAGGAGTTTCTGTTTCAGGGAAAATGTTTCCAGGGAAGGACTTGCTTGTGGAGCATAACCATCTCAGATCTTGGTGCAAGGTCTTAGCTCTCCTGGGGTTTTCCCAGCCTGGCAATCATAATCTTCTTCGTCACATTTCTAGAGCACTGTGGACAAGCTTATCAAGAAGACAAACCTCGCCCTGGTGGTCGGGACAAACAGCTGGAGGGAGCAGTTCATTGAAGCTATCACTGTCAGCGCTGGTGAGTGACTTTCTCAGCTGGCCTCAGTTGTCATGGTTCCTGCTAGGCTGAGCTAGCTGTCCCTCCTGTGACCACTTGGTCTCTCTAGACACACCAAGACACACCTCCCCCCATAAACTCAGTGAGAAATAAATGTACTGTGAGCCAACTTGCACATGTCAGAACCACATTCAGACTTTCTAAGTGAAGCCACTATTTTCCCATGCGACCTTTTCCATTTCTGCTACGTCTTTCACCCTGTCAACAGATGAAAGAAATGGAAACTTTCACATCTCTGACTCCCCTGAGAGGCAGCATCGAAGATTCTCTGTGATCTGGACAGAGTAGTCCAGGGATAGGGACCATACAAAGCAGGGAGGTCACATGTGGGACAGGATGAGGTTGGAACACATCCTCACTGCCATCTGCATCTCTTTGTCCTGCTTGCAATGACACTCAACCAAACTGTGCCTGCCTTGTCTCCACAGGTGCAAATGGAATCACTTTCTGTGTCTTCCTGTCTGAGCCAAGTGCAGGGTTTTATCAAGGTGAAGAATAAAGTCATTCTCAGACCTAAGGAGTTAGAGACCCCGGAGAATTAGAAAGAAGAGCATTGTCCCACTGCCCCTACTGACTATGGGTCAAAGTAGGCCCTGGGCCTCTCAGGGATTCCAGAAATCTGTGGCTTCTTAGATCTGTTTGTTTGTCCTTCTTCCTCTTGGAAGCTCCCACAGGCTTCTCTTCTACAGTTGCAACTAATGAGCAGAAGGAGAGTTTTCTAATGAGTGATACCCAAACCATAAAATATGGAAACCATGTCACCAACAGTTGGGCCCTGATTTTTTTTTTCTAGAACTTTTTTTCATTATTATTATTTATTTATGAAAAGGAAACAGTGACAAAACCATAGGATAAGAGGTGTACACCTCCACACAGTTCCCACCACCAGAACTCCATATCCCATCCCCTCCCTTGATAGTTTTCTAACACAACCCTTTCTTTTTAGTCTGCCACCTGGTATTCCAGCAACTCTCCCAAGTGCCGGGGAATGGCGGTGGTAAACATTTGAGTACACGGCTGTTATTAGCTCTGTTTACAATCAGGCTTTGGCAGATTGTAGAAGAGCATTTTTCCATGGGCCTTTGTGATTTGTGAACATTAGGAGGTGGGTAACTGCTTAGGAGAGTGAACGTGGGATGAGCACATAAGCTCTGAGTGGGTCTGTCACTGTCCGCTTGCTTGCCCTGGCTCAGCACCCTGAGCCATGGTGGGCCAACCCCAGTCCAAACTCTTTGCCGAACTGTTAATAAACAAAGCTCAGGGGGTCGAGCGGTAGCTCAGTAGATTAAGCGCATGTGGCACAATGCACAAGGACCGGGGGAAGGATCCCGGTTCGAGTCCCCGGCTCCCCATCTGCACGGGGAGTCGCTTCATGAGCGGTGAGGCAGGTCTGCAGGTGTCTATCTTTCTCTCCCCCTCTCTGTCTTCCCCTCCTCCCTCCATTTCTCTCTGTCCTATCCAACAACAATGACATCAATAACAACAATAATAATGACCACAACAATGGTAAAACAACCAGGGTAACAAAGGGGAAAAAATGGCCTCCAGGAGCAGTGGATTCATGGTGCAGGCATCGAGCCCCAGCAATAACCCTGGAGGCAAAAAAAAAAAAAGAAAAAGAAAAAGAAAAGAAATACAAATAAATAAATAAATAAACAAAGCTCAAAGCTTGCCATATTCTGAGTTCCCATGTCCTGCACTGAATCTCCTATGACTGCTTGGGAAGAAGAAGAATCACTAAGATGCTCAGATCCCTTGGGAAGCTGACCTTGCTGACAACTGTGAGACAAAACCTCAGAAAAACAAGCCCACACTTCAGAGGCACTGAGTCAGATGAAGCCCATACTTCAGAGGCACTGAGTCAGATGAAGGGCAGCGATAAGATTCATTAGTTGTCTTGAGGTTTAGATTTCAGTTAATAATGTCCTGAAGTTGTTGACAATAAAACGTGTGAAGTGGCATTTACGGAAAACAGACTTTCATTGGATTCTCAGACTTCATGGCCACCTCATGGAGAAGCAGGGCCATCTCCCTTATTAAAACTATCCAATTGCTCTGAAATCACTCTATGGAGAGGTTTGCCTCCAATGCAATTTTCTCTGCAAAATTGAATCAATATATCTTGCTAAACAAAAATAATAATTTTGTAAATAGGATTTTGCTTCTGTTCCTTGAGGATTAAATTTAAACTGGTTTCAAGGTAGCCCCCTGGCAGTCTTTCTGTTCCTCTGCTTTGCTGAGTTTCTGAGCTCAGTTCTCATGGTTCTGTGAGTCTTCCAACCCAAAGAGGAAAAAAGCAGAGAAGAGGAGGGGACCCCTTTGCCATTTGTCCTCCATGAAGATATGCCACCTGGGCAGGCGAAGTGCTCTTGGTTCAATCGAATTATTTCATCGTGAAAGTGCCCTACTCAGTGGCACCTCCCACCCCAATACTGATTCATTAGAAAACACTGTCCACTGGGAGACAGAGCCCCCCACAGTAACTGCAACAGTGGGACCCCAGAGGAGTGTCAAGGGTAGGCTGGCTGTGCAGTCTGGCCCAGGAAATTGTAATTCTGCTCTTTGGTGGTCAGATAAAAATAAGCTGATGCAGAGGAGGGGGAAGTAGCTGGTGAAGATGAGCCCTTTACTCTGAGCTACAAATGGTGGCCTGAAGGGTTTGGACAAGAGGGAGGCTGCTTTGCACACAGGTGCAGAAGGGCCAGGGAGAAGAACACCAATCATGGGAGGTGGACAACATCCCATGCAGGGTCCAGGTGTGATGTCATCATAAGGAACACAGAGGGAATTCCATATACTTCTATTTTTCACACTTTTTTCATAATTAAAGAGAGACATAGTCACCAAGATCACCATTCTGCCATTTCATGTGGTACCAGGGGTCTAACCCAGGGCCCAGAGAGATTCCCAAATTCTTTTTTTTTTTTTATTGTCATCAGGGTTATTTCTGAAACTCAGTGCTGGCACCATATTTTGTTATTTGTTTTTCTTTCTACTTTATTTTAATTTTACAAGACAGATAAATTGAGTGGAAAGGGGAGATAGAGAGGAAGAGAGAAGGGTGGACACCTGCAGACCTGCTTCATTGATCATGAGGCTCCCCACCCCCACCTCACACACAGGTGGGGAGCCGGGGCTCAAACCCAGATCTTTGCACTTGGTGATATGTCATTTAACCAAGTGTGCCACCACCTGACCTCCAAATTCTTTCATGTCAGGTCTTTCAAAATAAAATGAAGTCAATTCCCAGCCCTTACTCTGAACTCTTGGCATTTCCCTGTGATGTAATTAATTACTTGGGTGGGTTTCTTGTGCTTTGAATCACTAGCATGTCTGAACTGATAGAATAGCATTTGATTTAGTTCTAATAGGAGATGGAACACTGCTGTCATCCTGCTGATCTTACCTTCCTTTCTCCAGTGTGTAATCACATTCTTGGCATTAAGGAATGCATAGGACATAGATGACAAAGCCTTAAGTGTAAAACAATTATGTGTTGGCATCTTTGGCTCCTTTGGAGATATGTATTCCAATAATCATTGTGTCTCCAAATGCAAAGTTTAGTCCTTGCTGCCTGAAAGCCAGTGTTCAAGAGATGAGGACTGGTAAGAAGGAAAGAAGTTTGTTTAGGTGCTAGCCATCTGAAGATGTGGCCAACTCACATCTCCAGAGACCATCTCACTCGCAGGCTAAGACTTAAAGGTTTTATAGGGAAGGAAAAGGAGAGGAGCTTGGGAAAAGTTTGGTATGGGTTAGGGAGTCCAGTTAACAGCTTCTCTCTCTGAACTAGTGAGCAGCCTGCTAAGGGGTAAAGAAATTCAAGATAGCATTATTGTGCAGGGCTTGGATCTGAAGGTCTTTGTGCTGGGTATCAGAGACCTTGTCCTGCTTTATCACATACAGTTACCCACTTAGTGAAAACATTCTCTTCCTAGAAGACATAGCTAATTAGTAGTCTTCTTCTAGCGTTTGCCCTTCTTCCGTAGCCAGTCAACAGCGTCAGGTTGAAAGCTATCAGGAGCTGCTTGTTGCTGGCTTTGAAAGTGACTGGGATCCATGTGGATTCAGTCGGCTAGGAAGGATCGTCAGTTTCCCCAATGAATGGGTACTCACGGGATGCACCACGAGAAGGTCGATCCAATGCATACCCTAATTAGTAGTAATATAGCACAGATCAAGGTGAAGGACATGGAGAGGGTTACTAAAGTGAAGTAGCAACAGCTGGGAAGGCCCAGAGTGAAGGCTGTGGTCTGTGTGGGGACCCGAGTTAGATGTTCAGATAGCATTTCTCGGGATTTTGTGACAAAGAGTCACCAACTAGCTATGTTGCTCTGGATAAGTGTATTCCCTACCTTTGAGCTCCAGGGATAGAAATATTTACATGGTCCTGGGCTGGGAAGGTAGCATAATGCTGATGCAAAATGGCTCTCATGTCTGAGGCACCAAAGGACCCAGCTTCAATTCCCAGCAACTACCATAAGCCACAGCTGAGCAGTGCTCCTGCAAATAAATTAATTAGTTAATAATAGCAGAAATAAATGGCTCTTCTCTTGTGGACATGGAGATTGTAAAGGATCATCTAAAAGATCTTTCACTTTCAGCAATAACTATCTCTTGCTTTCCTCAATTCTGCCCTTTGAAATTCCAAGCTCTTGCTTTAATCAAGATGAAATATCTGTCTAAGGAGACATATTAGATGAACTGGGTAATTACACTGACTTGGCCGGAGCTAATTTAAGACATCTGATGCTTAACACGCTGTCAAATGGGCACTGGGCTAAATTCAGCAGTCTTTCTTCCTCCTTCTGAATTAAATATCAGAAAGTCAAGCTTCTTTGACTTATCAGCAAAACTCCCCACACTGGGTGATAACTGAGCCATAAATTCAATTTTTAACTTGAGGATATTCTATTTGCAAAGTATCTCTTACTTTTCCTTAGAGTTAAGACACTGCCCATGAGGTTACTTACTCTATTTAAAGGAAACATGACAATTTCCTACTTTCATTTAAAGAAGTTTATGTCTTCCCAGCAAATTAAGGTCATATATATATATATATATATATATATATATATATATATATATATATATATATATATATAGTAAATATCTACAAAACCATAGGATAAGAGGGGTGTAACTCCACACAATTCCCATCACCAGAACTCCGTATCCCATCCTCTCCCTTGACAGCTTTACTATTCTTTAACCCTCTGGGAGTATGGACCCAAGGTCATTGTGAGATGCAAAAGGTGGAAGGTTTGGCTTCTGTAATTGCTTCCCCGCTGAACATGGGCATTGATAGGTCAGTCTATACTCCCAGCCTGTAGCTCTCTCTTTCCCTAGCGGGGCAGGTTTCTGGGGAATCAGAGCTCCAGGACACATTGGTGGGGTTGTCTGTCCAGGGAAGTCTGGTCAGCATCATGCTAGCATCTGGAACATGGTAGCTGAAAAGAGAGTTAACATATTAATCCAAACAAGTTGTTGACTAATGATGAACCTAAAGGCTGGAGTAGTGTACATGAAGAGTTTGGAGGGTCTCCATTCTGTAGAAAGCTAGTAGGTATAGTTTAGTTATATTCCAAAGGGCCTGTGGCTATACTAGTGGGTTTTTTTTTTTTTTTGGTTTTTCTTTTTGTTGTTGTTGTTGTTGTTTGTTTTTTTTGCCTGAGCCTGAAACCTGATATGCAGGTGGATCTTGATTATTGTCTGTGGAGATGATGTCATGGATGGAAAAAAGACCAGAAAGCTAGATCAGGGAAGAGAGTAGCTCCCAAATATGGGAAAGGTGTATAAATATTGCTGACTATAAACTCCATCGATTTGATGTGTTCTGGGGCCCATATTCAGCTTAGGAGCCTATGTGACCTCTGCATCCCTGTAGATCTGAGCTCACGTTATGTGGTCATCAGTAGGAACATTCCAAGCTGCCCCAATATCAGGACCCATCTTCCTCAGGTATAGCATAGAATATGTTCTCTATCCTCCCTTCAGAGGATGGAACATTCTCTACCATTATTGATCCAAGTTGAGGGCAAGGAACTTTGGGACCCACAAAGGGGTCTGTTTTGTTGTTCCTGATAGAGATGACCAGTAACAATGGAGAGAGGGATTTATTCAAGGTCTAGGCCCATCATGTCTGTTTGGGAATCTCAGGACTCCCTGACTAGGGCCCCAGCTGATGGGGTGGCCTGATAGTGACTAAAGAGTCATCGTTAAAGTATGCCAGTATCTTGCCCTTATTCAGCTTTTGCAGTCTTTGCTTTGATAAGGATAGCTTGAGAGTGAATGAGGGAAGTATAATAGGAAATAGGTGAGGAGGGTAGCTAAGTCTAAGTAGACACTATTTCATTATGAACTTGACACTGACTCACTGTGTAATTTTGCTTTCAGGTATATAGTTTGCCCTAATTTATGTATACGTGTGAACATATGCCCTATCTCATGGGACCTGGTGTATATCTAGGTTTGGGGACTTTGTTAGGAAGTGAACCACCTGGAATGGAACTAGGGAATCTTGTGAAAGGAAAGGTCTCACCCAAGTAGTGACTGTGAAGGGTTGACATTTCACACCTGAAATCTCTGGACAGAGTCTGAAGTGAAACATACCGAGATGGTACTTGTTGCATTGATTAGATTGGGGTCAGCAGATTCAATATCATTTGGTATGAATTGAGAGAAGCATGCAGGAAAGTGAGCCCCACCCTAGAGGTTCCAGGACAGGGGAAATATAGACTCTATAGAGGAAGCGGGAGGTTCCTGCTGTCTTAGGGTTTAAGAAGGCAATAGATAGTTATTGCTATAATCACATTATTTGGCAATTGGGTTAACTTTGAAATATCCCTTTGTTAGGATTTGCTGTATCATATACAACATCATATGGTCATCTTTTTAATTAAAGAAGCATAATGTATACTATAATGTTTTCTTGATTGCTTTAGCCATCAGAATGCTCAGTTGATGTTTCTGTCTGAGTGTTCAGAATCCTCTCAGTTGAGGTGTCTGATTGAATGTTTTACTCCTCTTTTTTCTAGATGTTCTCTATTCTGTTTTAAATTTTTAATAGTTATTTATTTATTCCTTTTTGTTGCCCTTGTTGTTTTATCATTGTAGTTATTGTTGATGTCGTTGTTGGATAGGACCAAGAGAAATGAAGAGAGGAGGGGAAGACAGAGAGGGGGAGAGGAAGATAGACACCTGCAGATCTGCTTCACCACTTGTAAAGTGACTCCCCCACAGGTGGGGAGCCGGGGGCTCGAACCGGGATCCTTACACTAGTCCTTGTGCTTTGTGCCACGTGCGCTTAACCTGCTTCACTAATGCCCGACTCCCTTCTCTATCCTGTTTTATCATCAAGTTTCTTGGGTTCTATTATGAGTGCAGCTCTACTCAGATCCTCTTAGAAGTCAGAAGAGCTTCAATTAAAGCCTTCTTTCTTTTTTCTTTTACTAACAACAGCAAATCTGTCCTGTTTACCACTAAAAGTGGTAGCGATTGCTTACCATTAAGCTTTCTTCTGATTTCTCTGATGGATGGGTGAACTTACACGTGAGCTGGCTTTTCATACTAATTGATGTTTCCAGTTGACATGTAACTGAACTGAAAGCCCATTTTCACTATTTCTTTTTGTTTGTTTTCGCGACCAAGGCTAACCTACAAGAAAGAAATGTCTATGTAAATCTGTGCAGGCTCTTTGCTATGGGTGCAAGGCTCTGATTTCTGGGAGAGAGAAGCAGCAGGGACAGGGAGGTGAGGGCTAGGTAATTGCAACCCCCAGGAATTCTAACAGTCATGGTGGCCCCCTCTTCACTCTAAATGACAGAGATGTTTGCCACCCACATGAAGAGAACCCAACACCATTTCCCACCTAGGGAGTCATTGAAGCCACCAATGTGAAATGGTCCCCAAAGCAGAAAGGGGACTCAGACACCTTGGTTCAGAAGACAAGATTCAAGCCCTTTCCTTCCTTTCCCCAAGAGAACACTCACTCCTGTATATGGCATTTTACTCAGAGGGTGACCTTCAAGAGGGCCATAACTTCCCACCTACACATTTCTCTTTGTTTTCCCTAAGGATTTATTTACTTCTTTGTGAATCACAATCATCACAGTGGGAGGGAGAGAACCAGAGCATCACTCACTTGGGACTCCTTGGTGCCAGTCCTGTGCTCTCCCACTGAGCCACTTCTGGGCACCCCCTGCTTTGCACAGACAGGTTTCTGTGGGATGTGATATTATTAAGGTGGGCTTTCACTAAACAGAATGCAAAGGGCTTTCTGTTTGGAAGCAGGAGAGAGTCTCTGTGGTGCAGAAAGTCTGGAAGCCCAGAAGCAAGTCCCCTGGAGTCAGTCAGCCACTTCTGCATCCTTAAGACAGGCAGGTGCCCCCACCTGTGCAGGGTGCCAGGAGTGGGGTGACACATGTGCCCCAAGAAGCCATCTCTCAGCTTGTCACCGACACAGCAGGAGAGACTGCCTTCTTTCTGCCACTCTGCATGTGGGTGGCCTTGGCCACCACCTCCACTTTCTCTGTATCATTCTCAGCATTTTCCCGGGACCCAAATACTGATTTGTTTGTGGCAGAATGGCAGGGCTGTTGTTGCCCAAGCAGCTGCTCCTTGGCTCAGCTGCCCATGTGCAGGAGGCTGCTTCCCACCCATCTGCTGTTTACAGTGTGTGAGGGAACCCCCAGGCCGGCCCTCTAGCCCCTGTGCCCATGGCTCAGGGCCATGTGCTCCTGCTCTCAGGGCCCACTTGCGGCATGCCCGGTGTCTTCAGCAGAGGTGTCTTCTGTGGCTGTGGGACTGGCTTCTGTGACCTAGCTGGCTATGAATCCTACAGCCCAGGATAGCCTGGAGGAGCCTGGCTCTCAAGGTGCTTAGCCAAAAAGGGGGCATTTTGTAAAAGCAGAGGGTAGGGTAAAGGCACTGGGCAGTGGCACCCCTGGTTGAGCTTACATGTTACAGACACAGGGGCCTAGGTTCAAGCCCCCAGCCCCCACCTGCAGTGGAAAAGCTTCATGAGTGGTGAGTCAGGGCTGCAGATGGCTCTCAGTCTCTCTCCCTCTGTCACCCCCTTCTCTCTCAGTTTCTGGCTATGTCTACCAGTAAATAAATAAAGATAATGCAAAAAGTGAAAAAAATTAGTATTAAAAAGATGTGTTTTGTGGATTAGAGAGATGGTTCAGTGGGTAGACTGTGACTTGACATGCGTAAGGCCCTGGTTTAAGCCCTTGACATCATACAGAAATGTTAATACTCCTGTAGAGTGGTCCGGGAGGTGGTGCATTGGACTCTCAAGCATGAGGTCCCAAGTTCAATCCCTGGCAGCATATGTACCAGAGTGATGTCTGGTTCTTTCTCACTAATAAATAAATAAATATTTTTGAAAAAAAAAGACTCCTGGAGAAATTCCAGTGCTGTGGCTTTTCTCCCTCCCTTTTTCTATCTCTCGTAATCTCTCTCTCTGAAAGAAAGTCTCACACACCCCAAGGTTAACAAAGCCCAAAGTGCATCTCAGGAGAGAGTGAGAGCATTTAGACTAGAGTCCCAGATGGTAGGCAAAGACCTAGATGTGGACCAGGACGTGCAAATCAGAATGCTGACAACTACAAATGAAAGTAAGGGCTTTCTACAACCTCAAGAGCAGGCTTCCCTGGGGCCCTTCCACCATGCTCTCCCCTGACTGACTTTCTCACATGCTTCAGTCTTGCCCTCAAGGGTTTGAGAGAGAGCTCAGTATGTCATAGGCTAGAGTGTCAACCTCCGGAAACAACTGAGATGATAAAGCACTACAGATGGAATGTCTTGATTTCATTTATACAGTATTAACTGGCAACAGGGTTGTCGCTGGAACTTACCTGTGTGATGACTTCACCTCTCCTAGAGACCATTTTTTCTTTCTTTCTTTCTTCCTTTCTTTTTTTTCTTTTCTTTTCTTTTCTTTTTTTTTTTTTTTTTTTTTGCTTTCATTTATTTTAATAGGATAGAGAGAATTCAATAGGCTAGGAGAAGATAGTGAGGGAGAGAAACAGAGAAACACCTGGAATGCTGCTTCACCACACGTGAAACTTTCCCCCTTCTAGGGCTTGATGGTGGTAATGTGTGTACTTAACCAGGTACACTACTGCCTGGCCCTGCTTTCATACTGTGGAAGTGAAAGGAAAGGGAAGGAAAGGGAAAGAAAGGGAAGGGGAGGGAAGGGAGAGAAGGGAAGGGGAGGGAAGGGAAGGGGAGGGGAGGAGAAGGGAGGGGAGGAGAAGGGAAGGGAAGGGATGGGAGGGGAAGGGAGGGAAGGGGAAGGGAAGAGAAGGAAGGGAGAAGTGAAAGGCAAAGGGAGGGGAAGGGGAGGGAAACGGAAGGGAAGGAAGAGAGAAAAGGAGAGGAGAAAAGAAGAAAAGAGCAGAGAAAGAGAAAAAGGGAGGGGGTTCGGCGTTCTATTTAGAGAGTGGCAGGTGTAAGAATCTGAGACTTGGGGGCTGGGTGGTGGAGCACCCAGTTAAGCACACATAGTACTAAGCACAAGGACCTGCTCAAGGATCTGGGTTCAAGCTCCCAGCTCCCCACCTACAGGGGAGCTTCACAAGTGGCAAAGCGGGTCTGCAGGTGTCTATCTCTCTCCCTCTCTACCTCCCTCTCTTCTCTCAATTTCTCTGTCCTATCCAATAAAATGGGAAAAAAATGATTTCCAGAAGTGGTGGATTCATAGTTCCAACAATAATCTTGGAGGCAAATAAACACAACTCAGACTCAGCATGCCCATACACTGGCAGTGCTTCTCATCAGTGGGCTTCCTCAGTGCTTCCCAGGGTTCCCAGAGGGAGGTTTTCCTGAGCTGTTACATCAAACCCCACCCACCCACTTGTCCATGTGATCACTCCTGGAAGTCCTTTGAATTCCTTGAGCCTTAGGGGCCTACCTGACAGGATGGAATGGAATCAGGTGTGTAAGAGAACTCCTCTCAGCACCTATCACTGAACAGATACCCATCATGTCCCCTCTGTTCCTTTTTCCCCTTTTCTTCCTTAAAAACCAAGCTGCTCTGAGAAGCCATCATAACCATAGTTCCTTAAGAGCAACACAGAGGAGTCTGTGCTTTCAGGGTGCGAGGTCCTGTGGATTTGCTCTGCCTTCTCACCAGCCATGGGGGCTGGGGGTGGGCTACTGTAGGGTAAGGGAGTGACTTGGGCAATGCCCCTTCCAGCTTATACCACAGAGGGGAAACTGAGGCACAGCAGGGTGGAGCATTGTCCTACTCCCTCAAGCTATCAGAAGCAGAAAGTGGCTTATGTCTCCTGCCCGAGTGCCCAGTGAACCCCAGCAGCCCCTTTCCCTGGTTCTCATGGTGCTTTCTGAGGCTGTGCCAGTATGCCTGCAGAGAGGTTCCAGCTGCACCTGGCTTACTTGTTTTTTTAAAATACTTACTTATTTTACTTGATAGGACAGAGATAAATCAGAGGGGACAGGGAAAGAGAGAGAGAAAGAGACAGAGAGAGAGAGGGAGAGAGACCTGCAGCACTGCTTCACCATTCCTGAAGCTTCCCTCCCACAGATGGGAACTGCAGGTTTGAATCCAGGTTCTTGTGCGTGGTGATGTGTGAACTCATCCGGCACTCCACACTCCAGCCCCTGCACCTGGCTTATATGAGAAGCTGTGTTCTCTGCGGATGTCGGGGGGGGGGGGGGTGCAGCTCCAATTATCTGAGCAGGCGATGCCCCTGTATCTCTCCTCAGAGCAGGTCCAGGCAAGGTCCACACCCGCAACAGTGAGAGAGATGCTGTCTCTCTAGCCATAGTCTTCAGACTCTGAGATTACTTAGTTCTTTTTAGGAAGTGCCACTCTTGTCAAAGAAACCTCTTCAAGGTCATAAAAGAGAGTCACCGAACACAGCTTGTAATTATTGTAAAAGGTACTAACAGAGTACTGTAAGAACCAGCAATTCAACTATAAAATATGTGCCAGACAGGTTTTATTTTATGTTGTCTTTTTAAAAATTTTTACTTATTTATTTCCTTTTGATGCCCTTGTTTTATTGTTGTAGTTATTATTGTTTTTGTTGGATAGAACAAAGAGAAATGAAGAGAGGGGAAGACAGAGAGAGGGAGAGAAAGATAGACACCTGCAGACCTGCTTCACCGCCTGTGAAGCGACTCCCCTCCAACCGGGATCCTTACGCCGGTCCTTGCGCTTTGCACCACGTGCACTTAACCCACTGTACTACTGCCTGACTCCCTTATGTTGTCTTTTTAACATCACTTTTATCAGTGATTTAATAGCAGCTTAAAGATTATAAGACGACAGGTATAGAGATTTTGTTTCTTTCCATTCATGCGGCCCATGGAACCGAAAACAAAATATTCTGGGACCAGGCAGTAGCACCACTGGTAGACCACACTACACTACTACAAATACACAAGGACTTGGGTTCAAGCCCCTGTCACCTGGGGTGGGGGGTGAATATAAGTGATGGAACATTGTTGCAGATTCCCCTCTCTCTCCTTAAATGCATAAGTTATCATGCACAACCCTGATTCGAGCCCCCAGTTCCCACCTGCAGGGAGTAAATGTCACTAGTGGTAAATGCAGGTCTTGGTCTCTCTCTCTCCATCTCTTTCTCTCCTTCTCTCTCTCTCTCTCTCTCTCTCTCTCTCTCTCTCTCTCCCCCCTCTCAGATTCTCCATAAAACTAAAAATCAAAAATACTTTAAGACAGAGAGAGAGAGAGAGACTCTGAGATCAGAGGTGTCTGCACAGACACCATCACCAGTCTGTCTGAGTTTCTGTACATCAGGGGAAGGTTCCAGAGAACCCTGTCACCCACAGGAACTAGGGCTGATGCCCACTCTTTCTGCATCACCACAAAGGTACACCGGGGTGGATTTTTAATTTTTAATTTTATTTATTTATTTATTTTTAATATTTATTTTCCCTTTTGTTGCCCTTGTTTTTCATTGTTGTTGTTATTGATGTCGTCATTGTTAGATAGGACAGAGAGAAATGGAGAGAGGAGGGGAAGACAGAGGGGGAGAGAACGATAGACACCTGCAGACCTGCTTCACCGCCTGTGAAGTGACTCCCTTGCAGGTGGGAGCCAGCTCCAAGCGGGATCCTTACACAGTCCTTGCACTTTGCACCACGTGTTCTACTGCCTGCCTCCCCTGGGTGGGTTTTTTTTATGCATTGCTCTTTGCAAAGAACAGATTTGTAGGTTGACTTCAGATGGTGGAGGGAGAAGGTGATGGTTGTCTGTCCCTGCCCAAGACCAGGCAACTAAGTATGTGTCAGGTATGGCAGCCAGCGGCCATCTCAATATTTAAATGACATCTGCATTGATGATTAAATTATACAGAGAGCAGTGAGAGCCCAGGGAAATGGATTGGAATCCACATCTCCTTTCAGAAGCAGTAAGAAGGATGAACTTCTCCTCCCAGACTTAAGCATCAGTTCATGTAAGATTCCTTGCAGAGTAGGGAACCCACAAATATATAACTCTCTATATAACTCTCTCTCTCTCTCTCTCTCTCTCTCTCTCTCTCCTATTTTGCATTACAAACTTCTAGATCATGAACTTAACTCCAGAAGGCAATAATACAATCTTATTTTCCAAAACCTAGACTGCAACTCAAGGCCCATGTACTGACTGAGCAGTGAAGTAGTGAAGGGAAGCACAGTGACAGTCTAAAGTGGAGGAAAATAATTATAACCACACGGATAATCATTATCTTGAAATATCCTCAAACACTTTGTAGAGATGATCTAATTATTTTTCTGCACATCCCTCATGAGAGGAATTATTACTTCCATCTCCAAGACAAATATAATATCTGCTCTCCATTTAAAAGTGTCACTTCTTCTGCGAGGCTTCATTATTTGTGTCTTTGTTCCTCTCCACAACAGGAGACCAAGATACCTGAAATTCTGTACTTTTGCAGTGTGAATAGCCGAATAATTTGAGTTCTTAGGCATGGGAAATTAAAAATCAGTGCTTTCCAAGCTGGTTTAGTCAGATGTCCACATGGGATTGTAAAATGTCTACAAATGGAGATGCCTTAAAGGATCAGATATAAAATGAAGAATCAGATATCAAATGAATGTGACCATCAGATCTCTTGCTTTTCGGGGTCTTCTTGGACCTTGTAGAAAGCCCTCTCTGGTGTGGAGACAAGTGGAGAGAGAGAAAACTCTTCTGGTAGCTTTCTTCTTCCCTCCAACAAAGCAGGTTCCATGAGCTAAGTTGTAGAGTGAAAGGGAAGTGGAAAGAAATGGGGGAGGAGGAAGAAGGGTAGAGTACAGAACAAGGAGGAGTGAGGGACAGCAAGAGTGAGCTGCTGGTCCTGTGTTTTGTTTTGTTTGTTACCAGCCTCATTGCTGGGGCTCTTGACTAGACATTGAGAAAGAGGCAGACACTGAGAAAGAGATAGATTCCTCTCATGAGATTCTTTGATTCTCTGTGCATGAGATCCTAAATCTAATCTCCAACACTTCATATGCTGGGATGATCCTCTGGTTGTCTTTCTCTAAATGATAACTAATTGAAACTTTAAAAAAAAGAAGTTAATAGGGAGCCGGGCAGTGGCATACCCACTTAAGTGCACATAGTACTAAGTACGAGGACCAGTGCAAAGACCCTGGTTCAAGCCCTCTGTCTCCCTACTTGCAAGGGGGATGTTTCACAAGGGATGAAGCAGACCTACAGGTGTCTGTCTGTCTGTCTCTCTCTCTTTCTCTCTCTCTCTCTCTCTATATATATATATACATATATATGTATATACATATACATATATATGGCTTCCAGGAGCAGTGGATTCATAGAGCAGACTCCAAGCCCCAGTGGTAAAGTAACCCTGGAGGCAAATAAATAGACAAATATTTTTATAACTAAATATTTTTAAATTTTGGTAATGGTAGCGTGAAGCTCCTGGTTTGATTCCCAGGGTCACAAATGCCAGAGTGATGCTCTGCTTCTCTCTCCTGAATGCATGAATAACTTTTAAAGGTTTTTTAGGTTTTGTTTTTGTTTTTGTTTTTTTTTACTTTTTTCATGATAGATAATGAGATAGGTTGAGAGAAACCAGAGCATTCAACTACTCTGACATATGGTGCTGATGGGATAGAACCTGGGACCTTGGGCATGTGTGTCTGCTGCACCACTGCTGAGTGTCTCTCTGACTCTAACAAATAAATCTTTTCCAAAAATTACTACTGCAGCTTTAACAATGATATAATAATGATGGTGGTGATGAGGAGGAGGATGATGGTGGTGGCTGATTAATGTGGTTGGTATTCTGGGGTCACCCCAGGGGGCAGGATAGAGGGACCCCAGAGCACCTGGTGAGACCTGTGGCTTGAGCCCCTTATTTCTCTGCAGGGGAAGATGACGATGATGATGAGTGTGGGGAGGAGAAGCTGCCCTCCTGCTTTGATTACGTGATGCACTTCCTGACAGTCTTCTGGAAGGTTCTCTTTGCTTTTGTACCCCCAACGGAATACTGGAATGGCTGGGCCTGCTTCATCGTGTCCATCCTCATGATCGGCCTGTTGACGGCCTTCATCGGGGACCTGGCCTCCCACTTTGGCTGCACCATCGGCCTCAAGGACTCGGTGACTGCGGTGGTGTTTGTGGCGCTGGGGACTTCCGTGCCAGGTAGAGAGAGTGTGCATGTGCCGGGCCCCATAGTTAGGGGGCACTCTCGTGCCCTCCCACTCTCTTTGCTCCCCTAAACTTCCTGTACATTCCTTAGGTCACTGTCTCCCTCCTGGAGTAGACATTGGGAAGGAGACAGACAGCGCAGAGAGATTCAGCCCAAGCAAGCATCTTTACTTCTCAGTGCTCAGCTTAAAGGGTAGGGGCCTCGGAACAAACACCCCCCCAGGAGGCTGCACAAGGTCCACCAGAGCCCAGACTTTATAGGGATACAAGGAAGTGGGGGTGGGCCTTGGAAAGGGTGCTTGTGCTGGTATGGTGATGGTAATGGCCTGTAATGTGCTGGTAATGGTAATGGTAATGGTAATGGTAATGGTAATGGTAATGGTAATGGTAATGGTAATGGTAATGGTAATGGCCTACTCACTAGGTCTTCTCCCTGAAGCCAGTGATGTCTGTGCCCAGGCCAGCCTGCCAGGTTGTTTAAAAGCAAAATCAGGGCCAGCAAAGTCCTGGGCTGTCAAGAAAGTCATTATGATGTGTTTGATCGTGCAAAAAGTGCCCCAGGACTTTTCCTACAACCCAGTAGCTCACCCGGATACTGCTTCTGCTTCACCATACACTCCACCTAGGTTCGAACTTGGTCCCTTGCACACTGGAAGAAACTTCACTACTGTGGTTTCTTTCCTTCCTTCCCTCTCTGTTTGTCTTTGTCTTTCTATCTGAAAAAAGTCAGGCCAGAGAAGAGACGAGAAGCCCTCAGAGATTACGGAATGAAAATCAAAGTCACATGACTGTGGAGGCTGGCACCTGGAATTCTTAGTGCTGGTGTCACAGCCATCCCCAGGGAGAGTCCTTGTCTGCTGTCTATTCACAGCTGGCCTCAGGCTATCAGCCACACAGGATGAGTGAAAACATGGCTTTCCTCGTGCACATATTTGAGTGGAAATATTGACATGAAGGCCATGGAGAGGTTGCTGTGACAGACAGAGACAGGGATCAGGCTCCGGGTGATCTTGGTGACCCAGGCAGGGGCTTCAGGAGACACTGACACACAGGCCCTCCTACTCAGCGATGCTAGCAAGGGAGGCTCCATGAAGCAGAAGTGCCAGCCCTGACACCTCCAGAACATGGCTGTGGCACTTAACTCACAGAGCCGGCAGGTGTCATGGGGATGACTGGAAGCATTCCCAGGGCACTGCACAGACTGCTCAAAGGACAGCCTGTGACAGCCTGATGGATGGGCAGGCAGGCCAGCCTCCATTTAGCCAGTGCTTTCTCCATAGCACACAGCAGTGCATGACTGCAGAGTCTGCTCCAGGAACATGTGCTTTAGCTTTTTTTTTTTTAAGACTCTTTTTTTTATTATTCCTGATAATTTCAAGTGATTAAATTTTTTATTTTTATTATTTTTTATTTTTTAAATTTCTTTATTGGGGGATTAATGTTTTACATTCCATAGTAAATACAATAGTTTGTACATGCATAACATTTCTCAGTTTTCAACATAACAATACAACCCTCACTATGTCCTCTGTCATCCTTTTTGGATCTGTACTCCCCCCACCCACCCACCCACCCACCCCAGAGTCTTTTACTTAGGTGCAATACACCAACTCCAGTTCAGGTTCTACTTGTGTTTTCTCTTCTGACCTTGTTTTTCAACTGACATATATATGTGTGTGTATACATATGCATATGCATATGTATAATGAAATTATTGACAAGACTATAGGATAAGAGTGGTACATTTCCACACAGTGCCCACCCCTAGGACTACATATCCAATCACCTCCCTTGATAGCTTCCATATTCTTTATCCCTCTGGGAGAATGAACCCCGGGTCATTATGAAGTGCAGAAGGTGGGAGATCTGGCTTCTGTAATTGCTTCCCCGCTAAATATGGTCATTGACAGGTCGATCCATCCTGACAGAGACTCCCAGCCTGTCTGTCTTTCCCTGGTGGGGCAGGGATCTGGGGAGGTGGGGCTCCAAGACCCATGGTGGGGCCATCTATCCAAGGAAGTTGGGTTAGCATCATGGTATCATCTGGAACCTGGTGGCTGAAGAAAGTTAAGATGCAGAACAAATTGTTGACTAATCATGAACCTAAAGGCAAGAATATTGCAGATGAAGATTTGGGGTCTCCGTTTTGGAAAAAGCTAGTAGATCTGTTTTAGGTATATTCTAGAGCTTTTTTTTTTTTAGAACCACAAAATGTGGGCAGTTTTCATGAAACGCCATGAGACAGATAATGAGGTATCCATTGAAAATCCGACACCATATGCTATCAGCCCAAGTTTGATGGGAATGCATCTGAGGAAGTGGACGTTGCTGGAACAGAGAGGAAGCCATCCTGACTACATGGGGCAAACATGTAGTACTGTCTCCCCCAGGGATGTCCCTTCCTGTGCCCCTATAAGCTCCTTTCTCTCCCAGCCCACACTGGCACTCCCTGCTTCTGAGTCAGTTGTGGTCCTCCAGCATGTGACATGGGCAGCTGCAGATGGCAGACTGAGAGCCCCATGGACAGCACTGGGGGAGCCTTACAGATGGGCATGGCTCTGGGGTGTCGCTTCCCTTTCCCCAAAAAGATGAGGAAGGAAAGAAAGAAGGGAGGGAGGGAGGGAGGGAGGGAGGGAGGGAGGGAGGAACAGAGGGAGAGAGGAAGGAAGAGTTGGATCAAGTGGCTGCTCAGTGTTCCAGGGTACTGCATCCATTCCCCAGGGCCACATAGTTCATTCTCCTGACACTGTACAGAAAAAGATTTTAAAAGGTAACAAAAGGGAGTCGGGCGGTAGCGCAGTGGGCTAAGTGCATGTGGCGCCAAGCGCAAGGACTGGCGTGAGGATCCCGGTTCGAGCCCAAGCTCCCACCTGCAGGGGAGTCGCTTCACAGGCGGTGAAGCAGGTCTGCAGGTGTCTGTCTTTCTCTCCCCCTCTCTGTCTTCCCCTCCTCTCTCCATTTCTCTCTGTCCTATCCAACAATGATGACATCATCATCAACAACAATAATAATAACTACAGCAACAATAAAAACAAGGGCAACAAAAAGTAAATAAATAAATAAATAGGTAACAGAAGTCTTCTCCTACAGAAAATCCTTGTTCCTGAAAATATGTTCATCATTTATTGGGTTGTTGGAAAATTCATGATGCATTTTTGCATAAAAAACCATAAGGAAAAAAAATACAACAGGCTTTTTTTTTATCCTCTCTCAATTGCCACCAGAGTTATCAGGGGCTCAGTGCCTGCACTACTAATCCACCAATTTTAGTAGCTGTTTTTTGTTTGGTTTGTTTTTGGTTTTTATAGGGTAGAAATCATGAGGTGTTAGCAAGATAGAGAGGGAGAGTGATAGGCAGACACCTGCAGATCTACTTTCCCGCTCATGACAGAGCACAGAACATACGTGGATGAGGCCCCAGGTTCAGTCCCCAGCTCCACCACAAAACAGACCTGAGAGGAGCTCTGGTCTCCCTCCCACTTATAAAAATAAGCAAATAAATATGTTTAAAAGGAATGCAGTACTGTGGGTTTGCAGCCAGGAAGGTGACTCAGAGAGCAGAGCACAGGTTTTGCAGCTCCGAGACCGCAGGTTCCATCCTCAGCACTGCCTACGTCCCAGCTGAGTGGTGTTCTGATTTTCTCTCTTCTCTTTCATAAACATAAATAAATAGGCATTTAATAGATAGAGAAATCTGGGGTGGGTGGTGGTGCACCTGGTTGAGAACACAATACAATGAGCAATGGCCCAGATTAAGGAAAATGTTGTTATCTTGGGGTGTAATTTTATGTCTCCCCACAATACCTGCTAGTCCAGCCCACCCACCTGCCAAGTGGCCCTTCCTTCCAGTGCAGGGCACTGGGAACTCCCACCCCACTCGCCCCTTGCACCTCCACCCCAGACCCCCTGACCCTCTCTCTGTGACCCATACTTGCATGCACAGAACAGGGGTTCACTCTGGTGCCACCCAGCTCCCTGGCTCTGCTTCCAAAGCCTGATCTTTAAGCTGGTGATCTGGTCTTGGAAGAGCCCCTCGGGTGACCATCCCCTGGCCTCATGCTGCCCCTTTCCCCACAGACACCTTCGCCAGCAAGGTGGCAGCCACGCAGGACCAGTACGCAGATGCCTCCATCGGCAATGTGACAGGTAGCAACGCCGTCAACGTCTTCCTGGGCATCGGAGTGGCCTGGTCCATCGCCGCCATCTACCACGCCGCCAACGGGGAACAGTTCCGAGTGTCCCCCGGCACACTGGCCTTCTCGGTCACACTTTTCACCATCTTCGCTTTCATCAACGTTGGGGTCCTGCTGTACAGGCGGCGGCCTGAGATCGGAGGTGAGCTGGGGGGGCCCCGGACTGCCAAGCTGCTCACATCCTCCCTCTTCGTGCTCCTCTGGCTCTTGTACATTCTCTTCTCCTCCTTGGAGGCCTACTGCCACATAAAAGGCTTCTAGAGGAACACTCCCAGATAGTGAATTTATATAAATATATATAAATATGCATATAGAGAAAGAAAAACGATGTATAACGAACAGAGGAAGCGGCCTGTGTGCTAGGGCTTCCGTGGGGACCGTCACTTCCCTCTCCCAGGACCTCGTCACCCAGAGCAAGACTGTCAGCAGCTCAGCCAACACCCAGGGCTGTGTTTCCTTCGGGTTTGCCGGTCCTCAAGTCTCTGTTTTCTGTTTCTGCCTGTTTCTGATGAGGGTCGGGCAGGGTGGTGACTGTCACTTGGCTTCTGTTCTGATGGGCTTTGTTTTTATTGCCTGGGGAGGGATTGTAGGGAGTGGGTGCTTCTCTCAGAGCAGGGGATGGGCCTGCCTGAAGACTCCTGGGTTTTGATAAAAACTGAAACTGATAAGATTTAGTTACCCTGTCCGAGTGCTCTGAGATGTTTTGGCATGAGAAAGGAGGTGATTGGTGGTGGATGAAGAAGGCGGTCCTGGTTCTCCATCAAGATGCCATGCTTAGAAGCCCCACTCATGCTGAACCTAAACCTTAACTTGAACCCCAACAGAAGCCCCAACCCTTATCTTAATCCTAAACTCTGTCTGGCAACCAACTCAAACTCCAATACAAACTCCAAGCACCAGTCCTCACCTTCAACACTAACTCTAACCTATTCTGAAACCCTTACCCTTGGCCATAACCCTTACCCTAACTTGGCCTCACCAGAACCCAGACACTACCCACACATCAAGTCCTAAATGATAACACTACCCCTAATCCAAGCCCTAGACCCTAATACTCACTGCAAAGCCTGACCTAACTATAAATTATAGGTGCAGCTTGGGAGTTCAAAAGGAAGGAACCACACAAACGCAGGTTCTCTGTTTGGTCTGTTATCACAGAATAAGATAGACACAAGGGTCAAAGACTTGTTCAATGGATGGGATTCACACAACTAGGTTCAAGTGCCTCGCTCCTGGAACATGCACACTCCTTGGCTTCCTCTCTGCCTCTGGACTACACTTAGTAAGGTCCTTATAGTAAAGCCCCTGCTCTCCACCCTACCCCCATTCTATAAACAGGAAGTAGAGCCCCACCAACAAAGCACACCACCCATCCCATTACCCTCCCTCACACACAGGCACCTCCTAGACCTGCCTCCCAACCATCTGGGAGGCCCCTCTTTTATTTTCAGAAGCAACCAAGGCTTGCAAGGTCATGTGTTCCTTCCTCTTGTGGCTGCCTTGGGGACTTCATGGCTGCTGTCCCATGTGTGGATGACAGCCCAATAGGACAGTATGCACTTGTACACAGTAGAGCAGAGTCTTCCTTGGTCTGGCCTGGCCTCCCCTGTCTCACTGTGAAGCAGGCAGGGGACGTCCCACTCTGTGTTGAAGCTTTTGTGTGCTCCTCTAGTCTGGTCATCACTTGAGCTACTCGGGGGTGATGGTGGGTTCCTGGAGTTGCACCTTTATTTCTGAGAAGTAATAAATGTCCTGTAAGAAATGCATCTCTAGAGAGACTGCAGGTGAGGACAAAGCGTCTTCATGAAGAGGGGGCCAGCAGGGAGCAGGCAAGGGGCTTCTAGAACCTTCTGTTGCCTTGGGAAGTTCTAGGAAGAAAGACATGGTAGAAAGGAAGCTACCTTGGCTGTGCCTGGGCATCAGGGCCATGTTTTCCACAGCAATTCCTTCCCAAGTGTCTATTTCTCATATGCTCCGGGAGACAGGCACAGATTGTGGAGAGGACTGGTGTGTTGGTTTACTTCTTTATTTATGTAGTGGTTCTTTTTGAGCCCTGTTGGTGTCACCTATTAACCCTCTCAGAATGTATTTGCAGGTTCTATAGCCAGAGTTAAAGATGGGAGGCAGGGAGTCAAAGTGTGTCCCTTCTGTGAATTAAAAAAAGCCATTAATTGAGAAGATCAGGTACCCCCTCCCCAGGGTTCCACCCAGATGTGTTTGACACTATGGAAGAGTCACTCCAGAGCCTGGACAGACCCACACTCCATGGCAGTGTGTACACTCCTGAAGACAGAGAGTCTGACTTCAGTCCCCTGTAAGAGACATCTCTATCTAAAAGGAACCCCACCCCACCCTGCCCCACTCATTGTATCACAATATTTAAAGCTCCTGGGGAAATAAAAGCAGTTGTGACTCTTTCTGTCTCCTTCCTTTTGGTCATCATGCCCAATCATCTTTCATAACTATTTGGGGAGTGGACACATCATTACTGTTGATTCCCCCATTCAAGATGTCAGGCTCTGTGCTCCCTTTTTGGGACTGAGTCACACATGAGATCACCTCATCCCTTACCTTTGCCAGCGGGGGGCAGGGGGCTCACAATAAGTGGCATTGTGACTTCTGTGTGGAAGCAGTCTTGTGAGAGAAAACATGGTTCTAAGAGACTCTCCACATCAACCCATGAAGCTGTGCAAGTGTCATCATCCAAACAGCTGAGATCAATTTTAGCTCACACTCTAGAATAGGAAAAGCATCCTGTGGACTTGTAGCTTTCAGACTTGTCCATCTCCCCAATGTCCACTAAGAAAGGCAGTCATGGCAGTCGTTGAACCACTTACAAGACCCAGGTAATCCCAGACTCACTCTTGCTTGGTCAGCCTCACACTCTCCTGTTCTTCAGTTCTCCTGAAGACCAGGGAAAGATTCCCATCTATCATGCCCAACACTGGGAACACATTCTATTCCATCTTTTGTTTGTTTGCTTCTTTGTTTTCTTAAACAGAAAGGTAGCTAGGAACACAGTGTCTCTGTAGTCAAAGGGGGAGAAGTTGTTTAAACATTAGAAAGTTATTTTTTGGGTTTTTGTTTTTTTTTTTCATCTTGGAATGTCACCAATCCTGTAGCAATTCTTCACAGAGGACTTGAAGAAACACTGGCCCTTGGTTGGTTCAACTTTTGAGCTTTTGGTTTTGTTTGCTTGTTTTGCATTTTCATGTACTAGGGAAACTATGATTCTGCTTGTTTCAGGGCTGTTTTTACTGATTAGAGTTGTGTAAAAATTATTTCATCTTGTTTGTTTTATTTTGTGTGTATTGTGCACAGCTGTAGGGGGGTGTGCACCGGTTGTGCTATTCCTGACCAATGGTCCACATTATCGACACAGACAAATAAAGTTTCTCATTGTTTCTGAGTCAACCTCCAGTGGCCCTGCATATTCTGTATGAATGGTTTGCTCTCTTCTCATTATCATTGGCTTCATTTTTTTCCATGTTTGGAGGATATGAAGGTCAAAGAAGATCCCTGTACAATTAGTATCCTCATTCAATAGAGAGGGCAAGCAGAAAAAAGAAAATACATATTCCCATTATTCCATCCTTGCAAAAGTCAACCATTTCCTAATGCCATGTTGCCTTTTCATGCCCCCAAGGGAGCAGAGTCAGACTGTGTGTCTCTCTGACAGCACTGAGGCAAACACCAGGCATTTCTCCATCACACTCACTGCTCCTTTACATCTTTTAATACCTTTCTTATTCACAAGCATGAACCCATAAACAGTTACACATCAGATGATGCTTTGGTATGCAGTGTGTTCTATTGAATCTATCGATCCCAACACAGCTTCAGACAGTAGCCAGTGGGATTTGATGAGCAGCAGCCAAGATGGTTTATTAGCCCTTCAGGAAAGCTCTTTAACCCAATGATTCTCGACCTCTTGTCAGCTCATTTCCATTCATTCAATGATTCTGACCCAAGCCTTCCACTGGTGAAGGTCTTGCTTACTTCCAGTGGTTCACAGCCTAAGCACACTCCATTTTTATTTTTTCTGCCCTTCACAATGAGAATCTCAGTTATAGTATTCACACCTCCCCAGCCAGTAGACTCACTGTTGATTAAAAAATAAATAAATAAAAACTCATCCCCCACTCTGTCTTCCCATCAGGGACTTGATTCACTGCTGGCCACACACAGCCCAAGGTCATCGATGTTGATTTGTTGAAATAAAGAGAGATGATCTTGCTTGTTCTATCTACAGTCATATGAGAAGTTTTCAGAAGCAGTTATAAAAGTCATGTATTTCCTTTGGTGGATGATGATGTTCTCCATCTTCAAGTAATGCCAAATGTTACCTTCTGGGGAACAGCTCAGACCCTGTAACATTTTAACTCAAGATCTGCAGTCTCTCTTCTTGCTTCTGAGACTTTTTTTTTGCCTCAGATCATGGGTAGATGAACACAGGGTAAAATCTTGACCCAAGTTTCATAATTTCAAGAACTTTTTTTTTCCATTATATGCTTGACAATGTCCAACGCTGGAGCTATCACTGGCATTCTACTTATGTTGTGAACACTCACTTCACTGGGTTGGGACATCTATGTTGTCAATCATATTTTAACCAATAAACATTTGGGTCTGAGATGTAGAAGAGACTCCCAAAATCACATTTATTGGCTGTGAGGGAACTCTGACTATGACATCTGTCACCCCACTCATCCCCAGGGTTGATTGGGCTGGGCTGGTTGGTTAAGTGGGTGTCTCTTCCCTCCTTCTCTGCTCCAGGTGCATCCCTCCAGGGATGTGCTCCATCAAAGAGGATGACATTTCCCAAATAGAGACATACTGGATAGAGGAGGGTATATGAGTCGCTGTGGTCCTCTGCTGGGGCCTCTAAACCAGCTCTCAAAACCACATTTATCTTCTGGAGAAAGAAAAATGCTACAGTGAGTAGACTCATGATCTTACCTTCCCATTTCCCCACAGATTTTTACTACAGGGTTGCATCTCTGCTCTGCTGTTCAGCTTTTGAGTCTTATCACTTCTAGCCCTCTTCTTAGCTCCATTGTCTACCACCCAGAACATTTCTTGTGTTTGACACTTAAATGGCATCTACTTGGGAAGATAGAGGAAAGGCAAGCAGATGTAAGAGTTGTATATTTCATTTTGAGAGCTAACTTCAGTCAGGGTTAGCCAAATCCCAAAACAGAGAATGTATGGTAGGAGAATCGGCCACTAAGAGGTGGGTTTCCCAGGAAGCAGTTGCTTCAGCTTTCCATCCCACAAGAAGTGGTTAGTAGCTACTTCCACACCTTCCAAAAAATGCAAAAAGATGCATTCAGAGACCTGTTCAATTTCCCGTTTTATCAAAGGTCCTCTGATTCAGTCTCCTACAGAGCATTTCAGTTAGTGGTCATTGCATACATTATGGTGTATTTTGATTGATTGATTGATTGACTGATATATAGGAAAGAAATCCATAGCTTCAAATAAAGCAACAAGACTTTATTTGAAGAGGTGGGAAGTATGACCCACCTCTCCAAGCAGATCTGCTTTTCTTACCTGCCCTGACAATCCATAATCATCGCAGTCCCTCATACTTACCTACCTGCTCCTTATCTTTGGAATCCTAAGGGCCTAATACTGATAAAAAATTCAGAGGATGGCCCCTTGGGAACATGTAAGTTTTAGAAATATTTATTTTATACAAGAGAGAAAGAGAACCTAGAGTACGACTCCAGAACTCGTAGCACTGAGGATAGAACCAGAGACTCAGGCATGCAAGTCCTGTGCTCCACTAGCTGAATTATGTCTCCTGCTAAGAATTTGTGATCATAAATGTTCTTCTCCCAATCCCAACCCCATGTGGTCTTTCCACACTCCCTCCTTTATACCTATCACCCTCATGGTCTTCCTGCTTCTCTAAAAGTGAGCGTGTCCTAGGAAAATAGCCAGATGTCATGGCACTCCCTATGTGGAACAGTCACTAGAATTGAGGACGGTAGCTACCAACGTGTAGAACAGATTACATGACACACAACACCTATCTACACACCAAAGCGGCCAAGTTGGTTTTATTTCTCTGTGGATCCTATTTCTTTATTTCAGTGCTCATCTACCCAGTGTCTCATTCTCTCAATGTGAGAAGGTATAGATTGGGAATAAGGGCTTTACCCATACACCCAGACTTCTGGGAAAATTTCTACAAAGTTGAAACATGGGATAAGCAAACGAAAACTCCAATTCTCCAAGAAGATGTGTGATCAGATGCTTCCTTGTGGGTATTTACATAGGCCCTCATGTGCCACTGATAGGAAAGTCCATATTAGTAAACACAGGAGAGAATTTAGATAAATTAATAGCTAAGTGAACTTAGCTAAGTTAAGAACTTAGCTAAGTTAATACCTAGCCCAGCCTTTGACTTCTTAGTTTTGTCTTTCTTTCTTTCTTTCTCTCTTTCTTTCTTTCTTCCTTCCTTTCTTCCTACCAGAGCACTGCTCAGCTTGTGTCAGTGGGGGTGGGGGGGTAGGAGGAGTATTGAACCAGGGCCTCAGGCATGAGAGTCTTGTTTGCATAAAAATTATGTTATCTCTATCAGTTCTACCTGGCCAAATGCAAGAGTGTAAGAGTGTATGGCAGTGGAGGGGGGGCACACAGGGAGAAAGCATCAACTAAAATGATTTCACAGCCCTTTTCACTGGAAACTGTTTATTTTACCAGAGATTTTTCAGAGACCTTTTCTCTATTTGAAATAGTGCACTTCTAATTTATAAGGCTTATTTAATTCCAGAAAACCACGTGCAGGACAGTAGATAAATTCTCAAAGTTCTCTAAAAATCTGGTTCCAGGTTTGTAAGGCCCACTCTGGCATAGGAAGACATCATTCTCCCCAAGCAAAAGGAGTGAGTCTATCAAAAAATCAAATCAAAACAGCTTTCAAAATATTCCCCTAAAATGATGTATACATTTTGGGTAAAATTGGTAGAAATGTGATGGCTGACTTTGAGATAAATATTTTTCTCTGCTGGTCTTTCTCACCCACTCCATTTTTTTTCCCCTAACATTAAACTTGGACAATATTCTAAGAAAGAAGTATTGAAGGACTGTATATTCTAGTAATATTTGTCTTATTGAGTAATTTGGTTGAGACAGTCATTTGGGTTAGAATTATCTATACCATAAGCAAGACCATATTTAAAATGAGAAAGAACAAAGAAAGTGTGTCAAGTGACATCTCATGAAAGATTACCTTTGTATAAGATATTTGAGGGTTGTCACCATTCAGGAAGATGAAGCCCCCTTTTTCCAGAAATACCAGTGCAACTTAAACTTAAGTTTATGTTCTCAACTTTTATACCACAACCAAAGCTGAATGTACATTTTTTAAATTATTATTCTGGAGGCCAAAGAAAGTATTATTGGCACACTTTTCCAGATCATGGTGTTCTTTTGTGAAATGCACTGGACTCATGCAGGAGTTTCATTAAAATATCTCCATCAATTTCCCTTCCTTCCTTGTCTGAACCCTCAGCATGTCTAAATTTTCTTACCTTCAGACCCTGACAGTTGCATTTATAAAAGGTTGATTCCATTCTGGTATTGAAGTTGACATTTCAGAGTCCATTTTAATATTTAAAATAATCAATATGTCAGATTGAGATCTTGAACTTCAGCCTGACTCAAATAAACAAGAAAGACCAGACAGACCTTCTAGTAGTCAAAACGTTTCAGAGATGCTGGTACTTTCATGCAAAGCAAACAGGAGCATTGTTTCTCATCCTCTTTCCATCCAAGATTGTCACTTCAAGCTGTCACTTCAAAACAAACAATAGATTTGAAATGTTTGCTCAAAGACTTTTTCTGAGACTCAGACACAGTTTCAGGACCAAAAGCTTCTGCCCTGTCTCTTCCTGGAACATAGAAATACATACATACAAAAATAGATAGTGTGAGTCAAATAGCTTGGAGTGCATTTTGGGTGCCTAAATTTACCCAGTGCTGCCTCAAATACCCCACCATCCACCACAAAGAGGCTTCATGAGCTACAGCTTAACCTGACCCACCCAGCTCTCGGTGTTCATTTTCACTGTTTGTTCCATCTCCACCATTTTTCTTCCAAGACTTCACCAGAAGGCTAGTCAGCCAACTAGTACCTAAGGTTTCTCTGAGGAGTCCTGTCACCAGAAGGGGTGAGGACAGAAGGGTCGGGGGGAGGGAAGGAGGTAGATTCTAAGATAATTGGAATCTGTATGGTCAAACGCTTCATGGCACTTGGAACCACAGTGAAGAAGCATTCCACTGGAAAGTCTAAGAGCAAGGGCTTTATTGTCATTTAATCCACAAAATCATGGTGATGTCAGCTGATACCATACAGAAATGGACAGTCATTTGATTAGCTACTGCTACTATTAGAATTTTCAAGGAATGATTTCTATATGTGTTCATCAAAGCTAAGTTTCTCTGCTGTTAGGAACTCCAAAGGAAATTGGATGCTTCAAATCTCCCTTGAGCTGAATGCACCCTCAGGGCTTATCATAGCCTGGACATTCTCAGAGACACTGCATCATGTGTAGTTTGACTTTTGCTGTTAAGGTATTAATGGTCTTGTCAACATGAACAAGGGGTTTTCCTATAAACTCAGATCAGTTGGTTGAGAGTTGAGTTGAGTACCCAAAGAAGCCACAGGTGGTGGGTTGCATCAGTGACCACTTCTCTGTCTCCTCTCCACACACCTGACTCCAAGAGCCAGCACAGATTCCAGAATCTAATGTGCATGGCCACAGAGCATCTGACGAGGAGGTGTTGCCCTCTCTGGCAAAATAGGCTGAGTCTGCTGCTCATTTTAAAAAGCCTCCAGCTTCAGGATTAAAAAATGTGAACACAAAGCAGAGAGAGGTGCATGGAAAGGCCAAGTGGGCAGCACAGAGGCTGTTGCAAGATATTCGTTGTTGAGGACACCAGCCCCACTGCTGTTCTTTACCTGTCTTACTGTTCTTGCTGCCACAAAGTAGAGGACTTAAGAGACTGGTTATGTCCATCACATCCTCACCATTCAGTCACTAGATATACCATTAGTTAGGTGGGACAGGGAGAACCAGTCCTAGACCTGGGGTCAGTGAAGAACCTCCCACACTCACTGATGAAGATGGCCATAGGCATTAGAGCCACTCCAACTCTGATACCAGCTCTTGGCTGTTCACTTGCTGTGGCTATCTCCTCAGTGAGTCCTCTCTGCTTTTCTGTTGACTTTCATCTTTCCAAAGGAGTCCTACAGCTCAGCCATGTGTTTGCTGCCTGTGCAACAGGCCAGCCCATTCTCCATAATAGTTGCCCTGGGACCAGCTTTCCAAAACAGGAATGCTGCATGCAAGAATTTGTAACTCACCAGGCTTGAAGGTTCCTCAAAGCAAACCTAGATCTTAATGAGGATCTCCCTGGCTTCATCTGAAGCCTGGCTTTGTTTTGTGGAGAAACCAAAATGGTTTAGGGCCCTACATTAGCAAATAATGACAGACTGCCTAGATAGAGGGGAGGGCTGGGCCTGACAGGTTCTCTGCCATGTATAGATAGTCTTTCCCAGTTTTCCTATGGCCTGTTCCCTACCGATGACCTCCCTCCCTCCTAAACTGAGATAGTTACAGAGTCTACCTTTTACTTTCTAATTCTCCCAGTAGAAGCAGACACTTCAATGTTATAAATTAAAACAAGAACAGATATGTCTTGATTGATCCAGATAGATTGATCCAGAAATTGCATAGAACATCCTCATTGTCTCTAAATTAACATTGTTCTCAACAAAAACCAACTGAGTTAACTGGCCAACTGGTAAAAGATTTTTTAAAAGGTGGGAAGGGGAAACTCAGGGGAAAAAAACAAGACAAAGATAGGAGGAAACTTTTGAAGTCTAAATCTAGGGTCAGAAAGCTCTCTGAGACTAAGCCTGCAAATGTCACCTGTCTTCCTGTCCAGCCCTTGCTGATCAATAAGATCTACAAGATGCAGGGTGTTTGGACAGCACTCACCTATTAAAATTCAGGTCTGGAGATGGAGATGGAGATAGAACAAATAGCAACTGGCAAAATTACCCAAGGAAGAAGAATCAGAAAGAAGTTAAACCCAAAAGGACAAGAAAATGAGTCAATTTAGCAAGTCTATCGTCCAAGATCATTGACTCACTTTCAATCCAGTTAAAATTTTTTGAAAATATTCCTTACAGTCAAGGCAGAGGAGTGGTTTTGAAATCGGGTGTCAGAATGTATTACATCTTTTTATACAATCCCACAAACTTTGGGCATTTATTTGGGGCAGAGTGTGATATGAGGTACTCTCTGTGGTATGAAATTTTGAGACAAAGTAATTTCAAGAAAATTGAGATTAGCCTTGAATTTAAATCGGAAGGAGCCTGGTCATGGTTCACCAATTACATTAACCTTCCATTTTGGTCTAGAGACTATACGTGATGGAGGTTATTTTGAAACCTATCAAAGGCCTTTCCTTCCCAGGAAATGGAAATCCTAACTTTCTTAACTTCACTTCTGCCTTTTCACTCATCAAAGAAATAGACTGAGACTCAATTATAGCACTCAGAATGTAGAATGAGTGTGCCAGACCATCCTTCATCACACATTATAAGTTAGGGATGACTAGTTTTGGCCCCTATGATATTAAATATATAAATACACACACACACACACACACACATATATATATATATTCCTGCTAGGTGTCATTAATATATCATCGCTGGAATTTCTCAACTTCACTTATCTGTCCTTCTGCTGACTTTGAAGCCCCTGACTCTACTTCAACAAATTTTAATGTCACCTGTCAGTCCTTAGTTGCCAATGAGAGGAGCAGGTCTTTGTTTTCACACTAAACAGTTAGCAGAGAGATTCCCTCTTTAGCATCCTTACCAGTCTTAGAATATTTCTGGACTTGCTCAGTAGAGAAGCTTCCCTGTACTTGGTTTTACAGAACACCCCAATCCCTGCACTACCCAGAGTCCTCACTAGCCTCATGAGAGTCCAGGTTGAAGGTAACTAAAGTGGTGAATGTTTGCTGTCCATAATAGCTGATGACCAGTGTCAAACAGACACATCACGTGCATTCCAGCAGGAGTGTAACTTTTTATCTGGAAATGATTCTTTGTACACTGCTGGGGGAAAAAAAAAAAAAAACTTCCCTCCCCTCAGGGGGAACATGTCTCCATTGGGAGATGCCTACAAAAGGACATTTCATAAACTTGGAAGGGTGTTCCCACCCGTAACCTTCGCTGGCTGCATCCACTGTTCTTTCAGATGTAAACTTCCAGACCAAACCATTCCTCACCATAAGTCCACTTGTAGGTTTCTATCTTGGCACTTCTCACAAGCTTTTAGGAGGAAGAGACAGGCAATGTTATTTCATACTAAAGTGTGTGAATTATAAACAGGATGTGCACTGACTAGACAGGGAAAGATTAAAAAGCATAAACACTCTAGAAAGAGGTGAAAAAGGATGTGTATTTGCTATGAATTCGACAGTCTTGGAAATGTCACCTTGTTAGGAAACGTCTCTAGTGAAAGAAATGTCACAGAAAGAGCCCACTGGTCCCAGCCATCTAGTCTACCCCAGCCCCAGTGCCCATCAGCCATCTGCAGTCAAACATAGCTAGAGAAGAAGTAGCAAGAGGGTGGAGCCATCCCCACTGGGGAAAAGAAGACAGAAAAAGAAAAAGCAACCACTATGTACTCTGTATCTATAAACAAAGGAGGTTTAGTGGAGTCAATGTAATCCACAGCTTTCTCTTGTAGGACTTTCTGTTAGGATGTCACCAGACATGAAGAGGCCATTTTTAGCATCTGGGCAGTTCTGTGAGATCACAGTTGCATGTCTGTTAGTGAAAAGGCCACCAAACCCACTAATGAAGGGATGTTATGAGCCTCCTTTTGAATGAGAAAATGAAAATAATTCTATCTGGGAGGATAGCAACCATAGTGAGCCTCATGACTTCCACCTAAGAAGAGCATTACGTTTCCTTTTTTCATTATAAATCTTTCTTTAGAGCCACTGCTACTCATTTGAAAAAGTCACGAGAGTTGTGCGTTTTGTATTCTATTAGACTCCCACTTCACATTCACTTAGGAAATCCCAAACTGGAAAGCTAACTTTTTCTGATTTTTATTTTAATAAATCCACACCAGACACATCTTCTGGAGGTGACAACTTTATCCCATCTAGCCGACTGTCAATTAGTGTCAGGCCCTGGTCCCGAGAAGAGAACCTTCTAGCAGGAGAAATCTTCCTTCCTCATATACACCAAGTCTCCTCCTCCTCAGTGCCTTCTGGCCTCTGGAAACCACCTGGGTCAGTCATGCAAGCCATCTCTAGTGACATGTGTGACAGCATATCCACTGCCTCCTTCATCACCACATCTGACCACCACCCCTGGGGCCTCTTGTCCTCCTTTCATTCTTACTTGGGTCCTAAAATCTGACATATTTTAGAAATAATTTTGCTAGAAAAAGTGCAACCTCCCGTACTCAGCAAGCAACAGTGAGCATGGTTAGCTATTTTTATCTTGAGGCAACAGGGGGACTGTCACTCTTATGAGAAGACAGACATTGAAAATTCTTCTTAAAATAATACCCTGTGGCAGTGTGGGAGGGAACCTAGTAGTACAGCACTGGACTTGCAGATATGAGGTCCTGAGTTTAATCCCTGACATTGTGTATGCCAGAGTGATGCTCTGGTCTTTCCATCCAAGACCTCAGAAAATAAATAAAAATGACTTTTAAAACTATCTTCTAGGTCTGGAAAACTATCTCACCAAAATAGTGTAGGTGGTTTGCCATGTCAATGGCCCTTATTTAAGCCCAGCCTCCACCACGTTGAAGGAAACCTTGGTGCTGTGATACCTGTCCTATTAAATGTGTCTCTCTGCTCCTTTCTTTATGTCTGAAAAAGTCAAGTTGGAGTGATGAAGCTCAGGCAATGATTTAAAAAAAAATGACTTTCTGAAAACAGACTTAGAGAATCCGATAATAAGCTTTTTAGGGAGTCAAATTCAATGCTACAGAAAAAGCATATCCCCCTCATAGAAGATCACAGGTGAAAGCAGGAATCTGAGTCATGTTTCGCTTACAGACTGGCTGTATGTGTAGGATATTTAAACTTGTGAACCTCTCAATATGCACCAGTAGAACCTTGCCTGGATCTACTATTTAAAAATATCTAAAGGGGGCTAGGCGGTGGTGCACCTAGCTGAGCGCACAGGTTAAAGTGGCAAGGACCCAGGTTCGAGCTCCCTGTCCCCACCTGCAGGGGGAAAACTTCACAAGTAGTGAAGCAGGGCTGCAGGTGTCTGTCTCTCTCTCTCTCTATCACTCCCTCCCCTCTAAATTTCTATTCAATAAATAAATAAAGATAATAAAAAATTAATAAAAATATCTAAAGGGAGGAGGGAGGATCAAATACCCATTCCACACAGAAAAGCTTTATCCTGGGAGTGCAGTGAAGGTGAGGGGTGTGTGTGTGTGTGTGTGTGTGTGTGTGTGTGTGTGTGTGTGTGTGTGTGTGTGTGTGTTATGGTAACAGCCAATTGTGATTCTTAAGAAGTTGATTCCCCAGTAAGCCTCTATCTGTAGCCACTTTGAAATTCATAGGCTATGCAAATTCTCTGTTCCCACTTGAGAAACAGATCAGAATCAGAAAATCTGGGAGTGGCCCTGAAGGTAATTCCAATGCAAGGGCAAGATTAAAAACTGTGAAGCAGTGTTCTGCCTAACCAGGGAGTGTTTGTGTCCCCACTGGAGAGCTTGGTTCCCTGCAGGAAGAAGCTTCAAAGCTTAAGTGTCAGGTTGTCTATAGAGACCCCAGCTTCAGAGAGATGGACAGAAATACTCACTGCTCAGACGTACAGCACGCATGTGGAGGGGGTTAATCTTTACAGGTGTTCTTCACTAGTATAGATGAGCCTCAGAGACACTCTCCAATCCAAGTGATTTCTCTTCCATATGTAATGATTTCTTTATTTAGCAAAAGAGCAGAGAGAACAAGAGCATCACCCTGGCACATGTAGTGCCAGGGATTGAACTTGGAGTTTCATGCATGCAGGTCCTGTGCTCTAGCTACTGTATAACCTTCCCACTGCTAAGAGAGACTTCTCTCCAGCTTTTCTCATTGTCTTGAAAAACCAGGAGTTACTCTGCTTTGCCAACTGCCCAGACCCAGAACTTTGGTACCTTTCCTTTCACACATTTGCTTGAGAGTCAAATTATTGTGTTGCAGTCCTTATTCACAGCCTTGACTCAGTCTGCTGGTTTGAAGATTGGGTGTGGATTGAGTGAATTACAACCACCACTGGTTAAGAGTGAGTTTGATTTTTACAGATAGTTTCCAAAACTCCTGTGGTTCTCAGACTCAGAAACCATAGTCAGTGTGGACATCCTCTTAAATGCCCAGGGAGAAGTGCTCAGGCTCTGTCTTTGGAACTGGTGTAGAAGCAGACAGCATAGTCAGCAGCTACTTTGCTTTATAAAAATTTTTGAGAAGGGGGAAGGGGTAGCTCACCCAGTAGAACTCATGCCTTCCCACGCACAAGACTCTAGGTTCAAGCACCAGCACCACATTGGAGCACATGGACAGCATCCAGGGAACTCTATAGATGGAGGGTGGTGTGATGTTTTGGGTTCTCCTCTCTGTCATTCTTCTCTTTGTCTAAATGAAAAGATGAAAAGGCTGGACCCAGGTATAGACACTGAGCTCATGCCCCTGTACCACAGTCAAGAAAAAGTCTTAGAAAATGGAAATTTAGGATTGTGTGTTGCCTGGGTGCATGTTCCCTGAAGTCTAGCTTGACATGAAGACAGTTACACTTAGAACACCCATATGGGTTTGTCCCTTCCACTGGTTCTAGAAAAGTTCTTCAAGGCATATTAAAAGGAGGCCTAAACAGAAGCTAAATAAGGGATCTGTGGAGGAAAAACCCTACAATAATCCCCTTCGAAGGAGCCCCAACTTGACTGGTATTTTTAGAACAAGCTTTCTTCCAGGGAAATAGTGAAATAATCACTGACCAGCCTGCTCCTTTCCCTAAAGCCTTTGTTCCTCTTTGGTTGTTGGTCAGAATTTATGCAATCTCTGTCCCTTTTCTGCCTTTGGGAGTTTCTTCTCATTGGCTCTTTCCCCTTGCCTACTCCCTTTCTCCCCCCGACCACCATTTAGCTCCAACTAAAGCAAATCCCTGCTCTCCTCATCCTCAACAGTGTGTCCGTAACTGTTCCTAGTATCTGCCTTTCACTCAAACATCCTCCTTAAGAAGTCATTTCTTGGAATCATGATCACTGTCACTGATAATCCAAGCCTTGTCAATCTGTGTGGTCCACACTGGTGTGTGAAACCCCAGGAGAAGTGGCCATGCATCCATTGTGTCAACTAGTGGAAAGCCAGGCATTATACAACTAGTAGAAACTCTCAGATGGCATTTCCTGTTCAAGTTTAGCCATCAAGAAACAAGCTTGGAATACAAATTGCTGTCTGAAAGCTTAGTAAGAGAGGGGAACCTTCATATTTTCAAAACCCATCCTGAAGAGGTGTGTGGAAAAGGCCTTGGCATTTGGAGGTAACAGACAGTTGGTAGACTCTTCACCAGCTCTGCCTTTCAGTGATCTGAAGGCTTCCAAGGCAGTGGTGCAACTCAACTCTATCCAATAAGCCATATAATCATATCAACACCACTGTTATTTCCACAGCTTTCCTGGGTCTCCACTAGGATTCTGTAGACAGTAGTCAGATTACACAAAGCAGGGATTGGTGGCTTCTTAGGGCCAGGGGAGGAACCAGCATTGTTCATACTGTCCCTGGGACATGAGGGATGTTTTAAGAGGGGCAGGAAGAGAATTCAGGAAGGAACCCACTTGAGAACTTCTCTGACTGTGGCCTTTGGGAACACCCGATGGCCTTTTCCCCTGCTGAATAAGCTGGTAGACACTTCTAGTAGCAGAAGGAGCCTATTCTGGACCAATGTAATAGATAAGCCATAAAGAAAAGGGAGGAGATTCTTGGTGCCCGAACCCATCTCCCACAAGAGCCGGTATATTTGCTGCACAGACAGAAAAAGGAGTCTGTTCACACCCTGGGCATGGAGGACTAAAGGCCAAAGAGGGGAGAAAGGAGAGCGAGGCATGATGGAGAGGAGGGGAACTCAGCATGAAAAATAAAGCCAGCAGGACTCTCATTCCTTGAGTTGATCCTGCAGATGGTGATGTGCCTGGAGCAACTTTTTAAATAACTTCACTGCACTCTGCAGTCCCCAAGTGGCTGTATGTATCCACCCTGCAATTGGATACATACCTGAGATTCCCCATGGCTGTCCTTTCATGTCAATGTGAGTGACCTCGAAGACTTGAAGAGATATTGTTCTGAGCACACACATTCATAGATGAAAGTATATGTGTCATATACTGTTCATTTTGTGGGAAAAACAGTGTACAAAAACAGCCTAATTTCCAGTGAATTCTTCCAATGTGTCTCTGTGGTAGTATTATGTGGGGAATCAAGTTACCTGTGACCTCTTTGCTAATCGTATCATTAAAATTATGATCTTAAGCACCACTGTTAGAGATGCCTGTGTAAAATCTCCTCTCTAGTATCAATGAAACATTACTCTTTAAATTTAACCTTCAAAAATTATGTGCTCAATGTATTTTTCTATCTGTGATGTTTCCTACTAATCTGTAGCAGTGAACGAGTGATTGTGCACCTGACATCATCAGAATGGTAGATGGTCTACATGAAGAGGTCAAAGTGGAGGAAGTTATTTATCAAGTCTTCTCTCAAAGATGATGGATGGCTGATGATCTGTAAAATGTAGGCTTGCTTCTTTTGAATGTGATTGTGAGATATGTTCACTTTTTCATTCTCCTCTGTCTTTTGAACAATCAATATTTTGTATTTCTAAGGACCAAGGAAAATATTTTTAAGCCAATATGATACACAGATGCCTTGGGAATGGGAAGAGCAAGGCTCAGATCAGCTGCCTAATGCTAGCTTAGAATTCCAACATTTGGAAGTGACATTATCATTCTTTTCTGTGAATTCTTGTGCTAATTTACATCTGGGAATTTACAGTGATTCTTTTGAATTCAAGGTAGCATCATCAATGACGACTTGTGACTGATTGTAAACTGGTCCCTTTTAAGTATCCTGAGTGGACAGAAATGGTAACATCAGCCTGGCATCTAAGTGAACTTAGAAGGCTGACAATGAGCAGGTTCACAGGCCATAGGCCCCTCAGTGAGCAAGAACTAGCCATTCAAATATATATATATATATATATATATATATATATATATATATATATATATATATTCATGTTTTTGTAAATAAAAACTTTGATTCCTACAGTTTGGTTTCAACTGCTCTCTTTTGAAATAATTGGATTTTATTTGGCTTTTGCCAAGGATGTGTTCTCACTTGGATGTTGCTTTTTCCACTCTGTGACTTCACTGTGCACTCAGCCATATTCCTGTGGGGACCACCAACCCCCCTGCTCCCTGGCCGGAGCCGGAGACTCAGAGTTTCTTTAAAGACTTAAAAATAAAAACACCCAAATTAAATGCTAGTGGAAAATTAGAAACTTACTGTATGACATATATTTGTAATCTCTTATGAGCTATATGTGGTTTACACTGCCTGTTTATCTAAGTTTCTTTGGGAAACAAATGCAGCATCTTTGTCCAGATGCAGAGACCCAGAATATTTGTGATGTTTGTATAGTGCCATTGTTACAATATGTGAGCTCTTTGTGTGAAGCTTCAGAGAGAGCTGAGCCACAGAAGGACCAATGGTACTGTCAGGACCACCAGCTCTCAGAATTGTTTCCTCGCTGCTGTATCTCCAATAAATGAGAATTAATTATGACAAAATGCAACTTCTAAAGGAGTGAGTGTCTGATCACTGTGCATTTTCCTAAGGAATGAAATCAGCATTTTCTTTTCCCAGAAACTTCCCCACTTCTCTCTCTCTCTCTTTCTCTATCTATCTCTATCTCTTTGTGTGTGTGTGTGTGTGTGTGTGTGTGTGTGTGTGTGTGTGTGTGTACAGTGACCATGGCTGATTTCAACCCTACAATCATTTCAGTGGTTTTATGGCTCTTGACCTAACCTTCCTTCTCCCCCTCCAAAAATGGGAAGCTTGTTTCAAGGTTTGTTCTATCAAGTGTACAATAAAGACTTTTCCTGCATGCTGCCTGAGATATGTTGTGATTTGAAATGTCTGATCCAAACAGCGCTATATTTCATAACCCAAAACTGAACAGGCGCTACTGCCCCCTGAATATAAGCAATGCTATGTTACTCTCCTCCATACTGTCCTCCATGTATGTTTCATGTGACGTTTAATCTTGTTAGCCTGTAATCTGTAAAATGTCCATGGCCTGCACCCATGAACTCTGTACAAATGACTGTCTTAACTGTTTTCCTAATCTCACCATGTTTCCTAACACTTAAATATAAATGTTTGTAAATTCGTCACTCATTTATGGATTGGCTTTTGTGTGTCTTCCTTGTAAGTCTGTTAATTACTCAAACAAAGGAGAGACAAAGCTGTCATCTGTCACTGACCAAACCCCAGAACATTTTAGCTGTGGAGAAAATCCATTTATTCATCAGCCCATGTTTAGTGAGCATCACTGTAAGTCAGACTCTATACCAAGTACTCAAGGAATCCTTGAGAAGCAAAGAAGCCACAGAACTATGCCCAGAGAGGATTTCTGCTTTCTCTGAGCCATCTTCCAGGACTTCCATCAAACTACTACATGATTTTGTTTCTCCTACCTAATAACAAAAACTAGAATTATTCACAGAAGAGTCTTGATTTAAAATACAGCAAATATGGCCCAGGAAAATGAGCTATTAGTCACATAAACTGAATTATCTATCTTTTTATTTACTTTTTTTTTTCAGTCACTAGGGTTACCGCTGGGGCTCAGTGCCTGTATGATGAATCCACCACTCTTGATAGTCATTATCTTTTTCCTGTTTTATTTTATTTTTCTTCATATAGAGAGAAAAACTGAGAGGGAAGGAGGAGATAAAGAGGAGAAAGAGAGGATGAGACACATGCAGAACTGATTCACTGCTTCTGAAACTTTCCCCCTGCAGGTAGGGACCAGACCCTTGCTCCCAGGTCTTGGCTCATGGTAACATGCATGTGTGCTCAACTAGGTGTGTCATCACCTGGCTCCAGAAGCCGAATTTTAAAATAGATTGAAATGGGCAGGGGAAAATGGCAGAGCAGGAGAACACAGGACTTGCAATTACAATTCCCTGCACCAAAAACACTAGATGTGAGCTGTGCCCTAGACTCTCCCTATTTTTCATAAAAATAGATATATCTTTCAAAAATTAAAATACCCACATAAGGATCCAGGTTAGAACCCTTGGCTCCCCACCTCCATAATTGGAGAAGCAAGCCTACAGCTGTCATTCTTTCCCTCTCACTATCTTCCCCTCCCTCTCAATTTTGTTCTTTCTTATCCAATAAAATGGAAAATATGGCCACCAGGAGCAGTGGATTCATAGTGCCGGCACCGAGCCCCAGCGGTAACCCTGGAAACAATAAATAAATGTTAAAATACATCTCTACCTGCAAGGGGAAAGTTTCACAAGCAGAGAAGCAGTGTTGCAGGTATCTCTCTGTCTCTCTCCCTCTCTACTTCCCCTCTCCCCTCAATTTCTTTCTGTCTCTATACAATAAACAAATAAAATATAAAAAATATGAAATACAGTTACCGAATTGAGTAAGATAAATCCCAGCCCAAGATATTTAACTCCATTCTGAGAGAATTTTTAAAGAACATCCCATTTGGAACTGTATATTGTATCTGTTGTTTTAATTTTTCTTTACTTTTATTTTTATTCAATTTTTATTTACCATTTGTTCACAATATATTATACAATTTTAGGAGTACAGTTTTATCCCACCCATCACCAAAGTCCTTGTACCATCATACCAATGACACCTCCAGCCTCCTCTCCTCCTTCCCTCCAATAACTCAGTTTTCAGATTTCAAATATCAATTGGGTTGCATTATTACTGTTGTGGCAGGTCTATTTGTTTTAGCCACTTGTATTCCACACATAGTGGAATTCTCCTTCACTTCCTTGCTTATTTCACTTAGCCTTGTATCAGGTTCTAAACATAACCTTGAAAGTTCCTTGCTGCACATAAAGCATAGCATCATATCACATTCCCCTGTGAGAGAGCAAGACATTTAGTGAAAGAGGACAGAAGTGGTAGGTGAAAGGATGAATATCTACACAAAGCTGGGAACACAACCAGATGTTTTCTTAATGAAGAGCTCCATGCAACGCCTCACATCTGTCAAGCATTTTCAGGAAGCACTTGCTCTCAGCCATCCTCACATCTCCCAGAAAGCACATCCTCATTCTCATTTCAGAAGAGGTCTTCTCTGGCCTTCCAAGGGAGTTGTAGCTGTGGCAGGTGAGTGGGGCTCCACATCAGAAGTCCAGAGCATCGAGGCAGGAAAATAACCCTGAAGAAACTTAGTACTCTGCTCCCTGCCAGTCTGGGCCTTCAAGTGATGAGGTCAACTGGTGTTCTGTCCATGACTTTACTATCACCGAAGAATTTTTACTGTATTCGAAACCTCTCTGATCCTTTTGGGAAAAAAAATATCACTGATTATTCTCATAATCAGCAGATCATTCATTCACTATGTGCATTTGCTAAGTATGGGAGGTGAGTTCAAGTCTTGCAAGTAAGCATATATGGAATAGTGCCCACCAGTGCTGGCTTGTAAAGCCAGAAAACCCCAGAGTCAAACTTCCACCTTGGGTGGGGAAAATAGCATAATGCTTATGAAAAATACCTGCTTGAGGTTTCTAGGTCCCAGGTTCCATCCCTTGCTACACCATAAGGCAGAGCTGAACAGTATTGTAGGGGGGGGAAAAAAAGTCAGCCTTATTGATCTCCCTGAATAATGCTGTGAGAAGCCCTTCACCACTCTGGATTTCAGAGTGTGTAAAAGAAGAAGAATGGAGCCTGTTCTTTTTTTTTTTTTCTTTAATGTGGATGGAATAAGGGATTTTATGTATGCAGGGCCTCCAACATGCCCTATGCCATGTTTAAGTTGCTTGCCCAGTCAAATTTTGTTTCATTCCTTTCATTTCAATGGGAGTCAGAGAGAAGAGATATCACGGCACAAAGATTGTTAAAAAGTTAAGTGAAACAATGAAATTTTATTGATTGACTGATACTCATAAAACAAATAGTTGGGGGCGGGGGTAGATAGCATAATGATTATGCAAAGGGACTCTCTTACCTGAGGCTCTGAAGTCCCAGGTTCAATCCCCCACACTACCATAAGCCAAAGCTGAGCAGTGTTCTGGTTTTTCTCTCTGTGTCTTTCTCTCTCTGCATCTCTCTCAAAAATGAAACAAATAAAATACTTGAAAATTTTTTTAAAATAATAAAAATAAAACAAACAGTTGGGGGTCTTGTGTCTTATAAAGCACTCATGACTTCATTTCCGTGGCAAACACTCTCTCCTTGACCAGGCTTGCATCAGGATCCTTTCTCTAAGATGTTGTTGTGGCGGTCTGGTGTCGGGCTGCACCGCGGAGAAGAGAGCGGACGTCCAGAGCAAAGGGGTACACAAATCTTTATAATAGGATGGGGGGGAGGTTTGGTTCGGACCACGTGGAGCCAGCCGACCATGGCCGACCACGGGGGGAGAGCAGGGAGCGAGACCTCAGAGAGGGAGAGCCGAGAGCCCAGAGAGAGCGAGGGGAGGGGTGAGGGGGCTTTTTATTGGGCGACAACCAGGGGTGACGTGTAGGGCCAGGATTAGTTGAAAGGGGGCACTCTAGGATTTAGCGGGGCATAGAAAAACCTGGGGGCGGAGACTGCATCAGAATAAGTCCTCAGCAACACTAAGACCTCCTTCTGGGCTTCTTAGTTCAATGTTTAGTAAAAATTCTGAAGGATATTGACACACAGAATTCAACAGCTGGGAACACATTTTAATGACACTCCCCGACACACATTTGATGTCTGATCCAAATGCTTTCTCTCATGCTTCTGTTGTTTTATCACCCTGGCTTGCTTTCAGCAACCAGCTCACTGAGTCACTCTAGCAAAGTTGCACCTCACCTGATATTTTTCTCTTGGTAGTTTTTCCTAGACTCATCTCTCACCCTGCTTTTTGCCTCAGTCTCACTTATTCTCATTCTGATAGAGTTGAGTTTTACCTCTTTTCCCAACTGAGAGGCTCCATTGTGGCAGTTCCCATCTTGAATAAAGTCTTCCCAGCATCTGAATACATTTTTCATTAACACCAGCAATGGCCTTCATGCTGAGGACCATGAGAAGCAAAACTCCTACTCTCTTCATTGGAGTGGCTTTGGTCACTGTTTATTATTACTCAGACAATGCCCTGAGTACTTTGCTTGGATTGTATCATTGTATATATCTACAAAGAACTGAAAGGAATATAATTTCTGTGACATCTTACACAGGAGAACTTAAAAGTTTGAGAGATTAAGGACTTTCCCCAAATCACACAGAAGAAAAGAGGTGAAATCCGGATTGTAATACATATTTGTCTGACTTCAGAGTTATTGTGTTACTCTGTCTCTCCTTATCAAGCATAAGTGTGTCTTCATGGATTACACAAGATCCCAAGATGATATAAATGACAGCAGTGTCTGCTGGGTGTACACAGTCCATGCAGTCAGCAAGACCATCAGGTCAGTCAAAGAAGTTCTCTCCATGTTTGCAACACAATTCTGCAGTAACAAGCTTCCTTTACTGCTATTGCCCAAATCTTGTCATTTTGACAAGCAGTCATGTCAAATGTCTCACTGCTAGGCATTAGCTAATTTCCCCTAGATGAAAGGAAAGCACTCTAAATACAGCTCTCATCAAAGTCACTTTGAGAACAGCTCACCCCATATCATCTTCAGTGTCTTGGTTGGCCATCATGAACAGGTAGGTGTGTCTCCTCACAGTTTTGACCTGCCTTGTCTGTCAACATGGAACATGGGACCAAAAAAAAAAAAAAATCTAATTCTACTCACAAATTTAAACACAATCCCTTTACCAAGGAAAATCACAAGGTAATCCAGCATAACACACACACACACACACACACACACACTACTGGTAAATAACCTATACTTGAGGACAATGATTTATTAAAAAATGAATTCAGTGCTCGCTTCAGCAGCACAAATTTGAACAATACAGAGAAGATTAGCATGGCCCCTGCACAAGGATGATGTGTAAATTCACTGGGGCTCAGTGCCTGCACTATGAATCCACTGCTCCTAGAGGCCATTTATTCCCATTTTTGTTGCTCTTGTTGTTTATCATTGTTGTTATTGCTGTCATTGTTGTTGGATAGGACAGAGAGAAATCAAGAGAGGAGGGGAAGACAGAGATGGGCAGAGAAAGACACCTACATACCTGCTTCACTTCTTGTGAAGTGACCCACCTGCAGGTGGGGAGCCGGGGGTTTGAGCCGGGGGCTTGAACCGGGGGCTTGAACCAGGATCCTTAAGCTGGTCCTTGCACTTTGCACCACATGCACTTAACCTGCTGCGTTACCACTTGACCCCTGCATTCCATATTTTTATTGCCCCCCACAACTTAATTTAAATACACCAGGAATTTATTATTATTATTATTATTATTATTGCAAATAACCACAATGTTCTGAGATCGCCCATTACACTTGCTACACTGAGGCTTAATTTCATCATCTGTGGACAGCTGTGACTGTCCAGTTGTACAAGGGTCTGTGTTGACTGGCTACTAACCACAGAGTTCCCCCAGATGGGGCAAAGACAATATGCTCAGATCCAGAGATTTGTCCGTAAGCTCAGTTTTCTTTTCATTCTTTCCTGATGATGAAAGATGGTAAAGTAAAGAATGCCACAATCTTCCAGCTCTTCATGCTCACACATGCAGTAAATCTTCCTGGGGATGTGTGTTCAGTCACTGAGCAGCAAATGAAGCTTCCCCCCACTTTCAGGGGTCATTGGGGGACACACCACATGTACACAGGGAAAGTTCACATTCATTCCTTTCCTAATGCCTAGCTACACCTTGTTCAGTGTCTATGCTTCTAGATCTGATCTACTGGCTGAAAAATAAATAAATATGTCATGAATAATAAATATTCACAATAAATAAATAATAAATGTTCTGATATGTTGGGCTAGCTTCACAGGCGGGAGAGAGAGACGACCAGGGACTCATAGCTGAGTGGTACGCAGTTCAGTCTTTATTCATGTGGAACACAGCGCAATCTAAATTATCTCTAATCACAATCTTGTCTTTATATATCCTGAGGCAGAAGAGTCAGGTCCGAAGAGGATGTATGTAGGATAAGGGGTGGGGAAGAGGAAAAAACGTGCAAAACAGTGAGGATTAAACCAATACCCTGGAGGCAGGGTGGTGCTTAGTTAACAGTGGTTATGTAAATAGAATACAGTGTTAATCATGGGGGATTAAACCAATGAAACAGAAGGGGTCTTAGAAGCAGAATTTAGAAGCATACCAACACTGATAACTATCCAGAAGTACTGAGATGATGTGGAGGTGAGATGTAGAGGTGTTTGATAGTCTCTGGCATATTTCATCAGTAGTTAGACAATCACTTCATCTAAGTGCTCAGATTGACCTTCTTTCCCAACGATATAGCATTGCGGGGAATTTTTATTGATACAGAGTGAAGAGAAGTCACTGCATGCAACCAAAGTATTTACGCTAGGGGTGAATGTTATTAGTTCCAGAAACACAAACTAGAAAACACGAGAGGTCACGTCCTCTCCAAGCAGCTACACCTGCTTTGACAGATCTGCTGCTTGTACTTGTGAAAGAGAAGGAAAAAGAACATTTTCCTTTGGTTATCAGGAGAACATGAAGACAAACAATTTAGCAAGTTGTTTACTCCCTGCAGAGAATAAGGCTTGTTGCAATCTGCTTTAAGATTCCTGACAATTGGTGGTGCAGCTGTTTGAGCTCTCCTTACCACTCTGGTTTGAGCTCCTAGCTCCCTACCTGCAGAGGGGGACATTTCATGAATGGTGAAGCAAGTCTGAAGGTGTCTGTCTGTCTCTCTCCTCCATCTTACCCTCTCTTCTCAACTACTCTCTGTCCTATCTAATAAAATGTAAAAACAAGAAGGAGAAGGAAATGAAGAAGAAAACAGAGGAGAAGGAGGAGAAAGAGAAGGAGAAGAAGAAATGACTGTCAGGAGTGGGGGATTCATAGTGCTAGAACTGAGCCCTAAAGATAACTCTGGTGGCAATGAAAAAAAGATCTAGCCAGGGAGTCAGGCTGTAGTGCAGCAAGTTAAGCACAGGTGGCACAAAGTGCAAGGACCGGCATAAGGATCCCCGTTTGAGCCGCCGGCTCCCCACCTGCAGGTGAGTCGCTTCACAAGCCATGAAGCAGGTCTGCAGGTGTCTATCTTTCTCTCCCCCTCTGTCTTCCCCTCCCCTCTCCATTTCTTTCTGTCCTATCCAACAACAATGACATCAATAACAACAACAATAATACCTACAACAATAAAACAACAAGGGCAGCAAAAGGGAATAAATAAACAAACAAATATATTTTTTAAATCTAGCCAATAAGGACTGGGTGAGGTTCACCAGGTAGAGCACACATGTTACCAAGTACCTGTGTTCAAGTCCCTGACTTTCACCTGGGGATAGGAGAGTTTCTCGAGTGTTGAAGGTGTCTCCTCTCTCTCTCTCTCTCTCTCCCTCCCTCCCTCCCTCTCTTCTCTCTCTCTTCTTGCTGTCTTACCCTCAATCTAATGGGGAAGGAGCTTTCAGGCTCCAGCACATGATGGTGGAAAAGGACCTAAATTGGTAGTGAGACTCGGGGAGAGAGACACCTTTTGCAGGGAGATGAGAAATTGTACTTCATATGTCAATAACTGTACAGTAAATCATCAAACCCCTCCAATAAAATGATGTTTTAAAAAAGAAAGACCACTGGGAACAATGGAGTCATAGTGTAGGTCCTGAGACCCAGCAATAATGTTGGTGACAAAAGAAAAAAACCTCTATCCAGAAAATCCCAAGTGTCTGTGTCTTACCCCTAGAGAAGCCAGGACCTAAAGATGTCAGGGGGCAGGGGTTGGTGTCCCTGATGAATTGAAGGACACAAATTTTTGGGAACAGTAAAACAAATGAGGCAGATTCCAGGTTCCTGCTGTCATTGGTTATAGGAATTCTGTCCTTCTGTGACTGAGAGACCGCCATCCTGCTCCCCACACACAAGTGAGGGTTCCTTCCCAGTCACAGCTCAGCACTCCCAAAGGGAGAAGCAAAGTTGGCCTTCCAGAAACTCCTGTGGGTAGGTCAGAACACAAAACAAACAACTCTGACAAACATCCCTCCCTGATGACTCCTGGGTGTCCCAGGAGCCAGTGCTTGAAGTCTGGGATCTTTCTGAAGAGTGTCTGCAGTATAGCTCAGATTTCAGATGTCCAGTTGTCAAAAAAAAAAAAAAAGGAGCAAAAACATGCCTACCTGCAACTTCGAGAACAACCAAGACAGTAACAGGCTCTTTCAGAACAGACCAGGCAGCAGAGATAAACCTCGGGCAGGTAGGTAGCCATCCCAGCCATCTAGGAGACCCTAGCACTTGGATTCATCTGAGCAGACTTGATCTGCAGCTTCTGCTTTGTGGCCATCAGCTGCCATGGGGTGCCCTGGGGCTCAACCAGCCTGGTCTCTGACTCCCCCATGATTCAGTTCACATGGTGTGGAGAGAAGTGTGCTCAGCTCACTGCCCTGAAGGTGCTAGACTGCATCATTCATCCAGGGGTGCTAGAGAGCCAGAGGCTCTAAGTTCAAAATTGAATATCCCCAAGGACATGATCAGAAGCAAGTGGTTTGCAGGGTCTGTGCCTCAATTTCCTCCTTGGGAAGGTGGGAGAGGGCACTGGCACCTCTCTCAGGCAACTGTTGTAAAATGAGGGGTGTGTGTGTGTGTGTGTGTGTGTGTGTGTGTGTGTGTGTGTGTGTGTGTGTATGCACAGAACCCTCAGAAAGGAGGACAGGGAAGTGGGTGTTCTCTTCTGTCTAATACACAGGGCTGTGGGCATCCTGTCTGCTCACCTCTCCTCCCTCAAAAGGGATCATAGGATCATGACTATAAATATATATATATAAACAGCCACTAAAAGGTACACCTCGAAGGTCTGTGACCCTCCCAACTGTCCTCTCTGATAGTCTCAAAGGGTCTATGGCCATGTTATCTTTGCTACTGTGTCACTCAAAAAGCAGCTCTTTCAGAAAATTCTAAAGTTGGTAGGTTGAAAAGATAGCATAGTGGTTATACAAAAATATTTCCCTGTATGAGGCACCAAAGGTCCCAGGTTCAATCCCCAGCACCACTATAAACCAGATATGAGCACTGAGCAATCATCTGATTAAGAATTTTTTAATTAGAAAATATATAAGTATGTTAGAAAGTTGCATAACAAACAACTAAACAAACAGATCTCTGCCCATGGCAGAATAAAAGGAATCTTTTTATTATGGGTCTATATTTTTAAGTCACAGCATTCAAAGTTCTTACAGATTCTTGTCTTGTTCCTTCAATATTGTAAAGCAGGTCTGGAGGCACAAGAAAACAATTTATGCCATCCTCGAATTCACAAAGAACATTTCAAGAAAAAATTGTAGGGAGAGCTTTGGAGAAGCCTCGAGGGAAATGCCCAGCCACTAATCCCTCAAGGAAATGTCACTGTGGTCCTCTGTAGTCCACTGAACTAAGGTTATAGCCATAGATCCCTGGTAGAGAGAGTGAGACATTGTTCAAAGTGGGCATTAATTTCCTCCAGCTGGCAAGATGACAAATGATCACTTACATACTGCAGAGGAGAGTCTCTCTGGGACATCATGTGTTTAATTGGCAAAGGGCTTTAAGGGTAATTACTTTGCATTCAAGACTTCCTATGAGATTATAGGACCTAATCTATGATGATAATAACAGGGCATATCTTTTGATTTGCTTATAATTAGAAGCATCCAATAAACTACCATCTTATGCAGTTAGCCACTGGGACCAAAGATGAGTTAGAAGGTTTTAGAATCACTGAAAACATAACTTCCTCCCTGTCCCCTCATATTGCAGAGTATAGAAACCTTTCTCAACTTCTTTTATGGATTATGTCATATTCACTTATATAGATGATAACTAGGCAATTAACATAAAGCCACAATGTCCACACTTCTGACCTACATAGATTTAGATACATAGATGGATGGATGGATGGATGGATGGATGGATGGATGGATGGATGGATGGATGGATGGGTGGATAAATGATGGATGGTCGATGCATGCATGCATCAATGGATGGATAGGTGCATGGATGGATAGAGAAAGGCTGGGTGGATAGGTGGATGGATGGATGGATGGATGGGTGAGGGGAAGGACTGATGGATGATAGCCCAGGAATAGTCTGTGGACTATTTCATAGTGTAAAGATCAGATGTGATCACTGAAGTAGGTGAGATTATAGGGAAAGATTTTTTTTTTTACTTATAAAAGGGAAACATTGATAAAACCATAGGATAAGAGGGGTACAACTCCACAGAGTTCCCACCACCAGATCTCCATATCCCATTCCCTCCCCTGATAGCTTTCCTATTATTTATTCCTCTGGGAGTATGGACCCAAGGTCATTGTGGGATGCAGAATGTGGAAGGTCTGGCTTCTGTAATTGCTTCCCCGCTGAACATGGGTGTTGACTGGTTGATCCATACTCCCAGCCTGTCTCTCTCTTTCCCTAGTAGGGTGGGGCTCTGGGGAAGTGGAGCTCCAGGACACATTGGTGGAGTCATCTGTCCAGGGAAGTCTGGTCGGCATCATGCTAGCTTCTGGAACCTGGTGAGAAAAGATTTTAATTCCAAGCAATTACCAATGGGTCTGACCATCATCACATATCAATAGAATTGGGAGAACATTTAATACAAACAAATGGGGACCTGGCAGTGGCACACCTGGTAGACCCCACACAACACTATGCTCAGAGAACTAGGTCCAATCCCCCTAGGCTCCACTCACAAGGGGTAACTTTCACAAGCAATGAAGCAGAGATATAGGCATCTTTCTCTCTCCCTTTCTATTTTTCTTCTTTTTCTATCAGAAAAGACAGAAAAGGGTGGAAAGGTCATTGGAAGTGATGGAATCACTGTGCAAGCACTGAGCCTCAGTGATAACTCTGGCAGCAAACAAACAAAAAAGAAACATTTCATTCGGGACCCACTAAAGACCCATTAAAATAAAAATCTTTATAGGTGGAATAAATGGGGAAGTTTAACAAAGTTTCTCAGAAAAACCATTCCACAAAATTACTCAAATGAAGTCACCAGGGTCTGCAAACGAAAATACAAGATGCAGGGGCTGGTAGTGGCCTATCCAGTAAAATGCACATATTACAATGCAGAAGTTCAAAACTCTAGTTCCCACCTGCAGGGAGTGGGGGAGGGTGCCCCAAGAAAGTGGTAAAGCAGTGCTGTTGATATCCTTCTCTCTCTCTCTCTTTCCCCCCACTCTATCTCTCCTTTCTCAATTTCCCTGTCTCTATCAGAAAGAGAGAGAAAAAAGGAAAGAAGGAATGAAAGAAAGAGAAAGAAAAAAAGAAAGAAACAAAGAAGAACAAACAGGGGAAGTGACCACCAGTAGCAATGGGTTTGTCTTGCAGGCACTGAGCCCCAGCAACAACCATGATGGGAAAAGAAAAGAGGAAAAAGAAAAGAAGTCTATAAACTGCCACGCTAGCTTCGCAGGCAGGAGAGAGACAACCAGAAACTCATGACTGAGCGGGAAAACAATCCAATACATTTATTGACCAGAAAAGAATCTGCCTTTATATCTTCTGAGGCAGAAGTGGCCAACAGGAAAAGGAAGTGGGCAGGAGAGTAGGTGGAGAAAAGGAAAAGAGCTGTGAATTCCATCTAACCAGTGGGGATTAAACCAATGCCCTGAAGGCAGGGTGGGTCTCTGACAAAACAATGATTATGTAAATAGATGACAGCATTAAGCAATGCAGGGGGCCTGGTGTAATAACCAACAATAAACCTACTCAAAAGTATTCACTTATGCTTGAAGTTCACATAAGAAGCAATTTTCAATGTATGATATGGTACAAAGGTTCAATATGATACAAACTTGAACTACAATATCTATTATTTTTCTTGAAAATTGAATATAACTAGAGTCTTTATGTGGTGACCTTTTCCCACAACATATTCTCATGTACAGTGTGTGCCAGAAATTGAGATGAGGGAGCTGAGCAGTACACCAACACGAAACACAGCAGCAACACACCCACATGGCTGAGACACACATCTGACAACTGACTTGACAACAACTACTCAGCCAGAAGCAGCAGTCTCTTAGAAAGACAAGGAAAAGTCAATGTTAAGGTCAACATTAATTCCCCATTTCAAAGAAACTGGGATACCAAGCCAAAAACTATAGACAGAAATCCAAGTTAAATTAGCTGTCCACTGAGTTAATGATAGGGTTTGGGGTATCAGGACAAACTTCAGGGAAACCTGAGTTAGAAAATAGAATTCAGCACTGGGTCCTTCATTCATTCCAGCACCAATTACAGGCAAAGGGCAGATTCATGCCCAAACTTGGAATGGGAAATTCCAAAAACATTCCTAAAGGCCCTGAATTCTGGGCCTGGAGACCCTTGGGGCTAAAGGCAAGACGTTTCATTATGGAAGAATCCTGAGCAAGCCAGCTCTCACACTAGTAGCTCTATAAAGTATATCTATTGACCAATCATCTTGCCAAAGCAAGAGCCCATAAAAGAACTGGGTCAAGAGGTTAAGTCTTGAACAAGATAAATGCCAATCACCATCTCCAAGAGTTTCCTTTTGTCAGTTAATGATGCCAAAATAAAAGTAGATCTTGACACTAATAAAACTACCTAAGGAAAAAGGTTTTTTTTTTTGTTTGTTTGTTTGTTTGTTTGCCACCAGAGTTATTGCTGGAGCTTAAATGATAAATCTACCACTCCTGGGGCACATTTTTCCCTCCTTTCTTTTTCTTTTTTTTCCTTTTCTTTTCCTTCTTTTTTAAAGTAATTCAATAATATTTTATTTTTTAATTTTTATTTATAAAAAGGAAACACTTATAAAACCATAGGATGAGAAGGGTGCAACACCATACAATTCCCACCACCAGAACTTCACATCCCATCCTCTCCCCTTTCCTACTCTTTAACCCTCTGGGAGTATGGACCCAGGGTCATTGTGGGATGCAGAAGGTGGAAGGAAGGTCTGTCTTCTGTAATTGCTTCCCCGCTGAACATGGGCATTGTCAAGTTGATCCATACTCCCAGCCTCTCTCTCTCTTTCCCTAGTGGGCAAGGCTCTGGGGAAGTGGAACTCCAGGACACATTGCCGGGGTCTTCTACCCAGGGAAGTCTGGTTGGCATCATGGTAGCATCTGGAACCTGGTGGCTGAAAGAAGAGTTAATATATAAAGCCAAACAAGTGGTTGACTAATCATGAACCTAAAGGCTGGAATATTTCAGATGAATATTTGGGGTCTCCATTTTGGAGACAGTTAATAGGTCTATTTCAGTTATATCCCAAAGGGCCATGACTATACTATTTTTTCCTGAGCCTGACTTCTGATATCCAAGTTATTGTCTGGGGAGATAATGTCATGGTTGGAAAAAGAGCTAGAAAACCTGGATCCAGGAAAAGAGTAGCTCCCAAATATGGGGAAAATGTACAAATATTGTTGACTGTAAACCTCATCGATTTGGTCTGGAGCCCATATCCAGTTTAGGAGCCTGTATAACCTCTGCAACCCTGTTAAGTCTGAGCTCACATTCTGTGGCCATGAGTAGGAATATTCCAAGCTACCCCAATTTCAGGACTTATCTTCCTTAGGTGGTAGATAGAGTTATCCAGCCTCCCTTCAGAGGACGGAATATTCTCTACCATTGTTGATCCATATTGAAGGCAAGGACCTATGGGGGCACACAAAGGGGTCCATTGTGTTGTTCCTGATGGAGATGACCAGTGACCATGGAGAGAGGGATCTGTTTGAGGTCTAGGCCCATCATGTCTGTGTGGGAATCTCAGGATTCCCCAACTTGGGCCACAGCTGGTGGGGTGGTATGTTAGTGACTAAGGAGTCATCGTTAAAGTATGCCAGTCTCTTGCCCTTATTCAGATTTTGTAGTCCTTTCTTTGATTAGGTTAGCTTTGGAGTGACTGAGGTAAGTGTAATAGGAAGTAGGTGAGGAGGGTATGTAGGTCTAAGTAGAAACTTTTTTTTTTATTTAACCTTTTTTTTATTTATTTAAGAAAGGATAAAGTAACAAAACCATAGGGTAGGAGGGGTACAACTCCACACAATTCCCACCACCCAATCTCCATATCCCACCCCCTACCCTGATAGCTTTCCCATTCTCTATCCCTCTGGGAGCATGGACCCAGGGTCATTGTGGGTTGCAGAAGGTGGAAGGTCTGGCTTCTGTAATTGCTTCCCCACTGAACATGGACATTGACTGGTTGGTCCATACTCCCAGTCTGCCTCTCTCTTTCCCTAGTAGGGTGGGTCTGGGGAAGCGGAGCTCCAGGACACATTGGTGAGGTCTTCAGTCCAGGGAAACCTGGCTGGCATCCTGATGACATCTGGAACCTGGGGACTGAAAAGAGAGTTAACATACAAAGCCAAACAAATTGTTGAGCAATCATGGACCCAAAGCTTGGAATAGTGGAGAGGAAGTGTTAGGGGGGTACTCACTGCAAACTCTAGTGTACTTCTGCTTTCAGGTATATATTTTGCAGTAGTTTATGGATACATGTGAACATATGTTCTCTCTCATAGAAACTGGTGTATATCTAGGTTTTGGGACTTTGTTAGAAAGTGAACCACCTGAGATGGAATTAGAGTATACTATGAAAGGAAAGGTCTCACCCCAGTAAGGAAGCTGAAGGGTTGTCATTCCACACGTGAAGTCTCTGGACACAGTCTGAAGTGAAGCATGTTGAGGTGGCAATCGTTGTGTTGATTAGGTTGCGATTGGCAGATGCAACATTATTTGATATGGATTGGGAGAGGCATATGGGATAGTGGGCCCTATCCAAGGGTTCCAGGGCTGGGGGAAGTAGAGGCTCTATAGTGGAGATGTGAGGTTCCTGCTGTCTTAGGGTTCAAAAAGACAACTGATAGTTAGTGTTATCATCACATTATTTGGTAATTAGGTTAACTTTGAAAAGTCCTTTTGTTAGGGTTTGCTGTAGAGTATCCAGTATCTTGTATATAGCTGTGTTATTGGTTGCTTCTGATCTACTTGGTCTAGGCTTTTGAGAGAGTCCGCATATCAAATACACAGCCTATATATTAAAAAGACTAAGTCTGTGTTTTAAAAAACTTTGAGACATACAATTAATTTTCCCCCTCATATTAATTAACTAGTGATTTATATGATTACATTTTACTAGGAGTGTACATAAACACCATTCCCACCACCGAAAGACTGTGACCCATCCCTCCCACCCACTCCCACCCCCCACTGTCCCAGGAAGCTGCATGTCTACCCCTCACCACAGGGTTTTTATTTTGGTGCCCTACTTACAATTTGGTCAGGTCCTGCTTTTCGTTTCCCTTTCAGATCTTCTTAGTCAACTTCTGTTGATGAGTGGGATCATCCCATACTCATCTTTATCTTTCTGACTTAGCTCACTTAACATAATTCCTTCTAGCTCTGTCCAAGATGGGTCAGATAAGGTGGGTTCATTGTTCTTGATAGCTGCATAGTAAGTAGAAACTATTTTATTAGGAACTTTATGATGTCTTTTTAGGTACATTTATTGACTCACTTTAGACTATTGTGCATTTTTGCTTTCAGGTATATATTTTGCCCTAATTTATGGATACATGTGTACATATGCCCTATCTCATGGGACCTGGCCTATTTCTAGGTTTGGGGCTTTGTTAGGAAGAGAACCACGTGAAATGGAATTAGAGAATCCTAAGAGAAAGGAACGGTCTCACCCGAGTAATGAGGCTGAAGGGCTGACATTCCATGCCTGATGTCTCTGGACATAGTCCAAAGTGAAGCATGCTGAGGTGATACGCATTGCACTGATTAGACTGGCATCAACAGATGAAGTATCATTTGGTATGAATTGAGAGAACCATGCAGGAAAGTGAGCCCCACTCTAGAGGTTCCAAGACCAGAGGAAATATAGGCTCTATAGAGGAAGCAGGAGGTTTCTGCTGTCTTAGGACTTAAGAAGGCAAAACTTTGAAGACCCCACTGTTAGGATTTGCTGTATCATACATGACATCACCATAGGTTATGTCCTTTGACATTATTTATATATAGCTGTGTTTTATAAATTAACACCACCAATTGCTTCTTTTCTTCCTTGTCTAAGCTTTTAGAGGAGTCAACATTTCAAAGAACAAGTCATTATTAGAAATGTGTTAACAATTTGAGACCACTGTTAAAATTCAGTCCTCCTTTCTTTTTCTTTTAATTTTTATTTTACTTTTGACAAGACAGAGAGAACTTGAGAGGGATGTGGGGTATAGAGAAAGAGAGAGAAAGAAAGACACCTGTAGCACTGCTCCTGAGGTTTTTCCCCACTGCAGTTGGGGGCCAGGGGCTTGAACTCTGGTCTGGCACATGGTAATATGTACACTCAAATGGGTGCACCACAACCTGGACCAAGGAGAAAGGATTTGAGGAAGCTTCTTCCCCACCCCCCAAAACTTCAAAGATAATCACGGGTAAAAAAGCATTAGAGAATATAATAGTAGAAGATAATAGTGTAATAATAAAACGTATCTCATTTAAATGAGAGTATGAAAATACAGAAATATTCCTTAGAAATATATGTGTTGGGGCCAGGTGGTGGTGAACCTGGTTGAGTGCACATATTACAATGCGTGAGGACCCAGGTTGGAGCCCTCGGTCCGCACCTGCTAAAGAAAGCTTCACGAGTGATGAAGCAGTGCTGTAGGTGTCTCTCTGTCTCTCTTTCTCTCTACCTTCCCTCCCCTCTCAATTTCTGGCTGTTTCTATCCAATAAATAAATATAATAAAAATTTTAAAAAAGAAAGAAAGAAATTTATGTGTTTAGGAGATGGCTGGTGGCTGGAACACCTGGTTGAGCACACAGGTTACCATTCACAAGGATCTGGGTTCAAGGGATCAAGAAACAGCTTGTGTGGTGATGTGTCGCTTGGCTATGTATGTGACCCAGGATAGAGCATGGCCCACACAGCATTGGAAGAAGCTCCAGTGCATTCTCTCTCTCTCTCTCTCTCTCTCTCTCCCTACCCCCTTGCCCTGCTCCTTCTTTGTCTCTGTCTCTACCTGAAAAAGTCATTCTGGAGTAGTGAAGCCCCAGTTATGACAAGCAAAACAAGGATCTGGGTTCAAACTTCTGGTTCCCACCTGCGGGGAGAAAGCTTCACAGGCAGTAAAGTAGTGCTTCAGGATTTTCCCTTTCTCTCTCTCTCTCTCTCTCCTCTCTCTCTCTTTCTCCCTCTCTCTCTCCCTCTTTCCCCCACTTCCCTCTCAATTTCTCTATGTACTATAAAAGAAAAGGAAAGGAAAGAAAAGGAAAATGGCCACTGGGAGCAGTGATTTTATTGTGCAGGCACTGAGTCCCAGTGAAAATGCTGGTGGCAATAAAAAAATGATATGAAATATATATGTTATCTCTTAAATCTGAAATACAGGACTAGTATGTTTTTTAAAAAAAACTATTTTTTATATTTATTTTCCCCTTTGTTGCCCTTATTTTTTATTGTTGTTGTAGTTATTATTGTTGTTGTTATTGATGTCATCCTTGTTAGATAGGACAGAGAGAAATGGAGAGAGGAGGGGAAAACAGAGAGGGAGAGAGAAAGACACCTGCAGACCTGCTTCACCACCTGTGAAGGGACTTCCCTGCAAGTGGGGAGCCAGGGGGCTCAAACCCAGATCCTTAGGCCAATCCTTGCACTTCGCCCCACGTGTGCTTAACCCACTGGGCTACTGCCCAATTCCCCTGGATGTATTTTGAAGTGAAAGTTGGGGTGGAGTTTTGAAATTACATCATTGATAGATAGGTTGGGGCTTATATAATCAATAGCAATATACACTTGGGTATACCCATAGTGAAAAACTATTGTTACGGATAAAATATATCCACGGCTCCAAGTGTTACAGCTCTGAGTGTTACAACTCATGAATGATAGTTCTGAGTGTTACAACTCAAGAGTGATATAGCTTCAGGTGTTACAGCTCAAGGTGTAGCAGATCCGAAGAACCACTTGGAGGGCAGGGAAATACTTTATTATGCCAGCAGAATCCAGTGAACTCCTGCCATGCCAGATCTTTGGCCAGATTTAGAAAGCAGCTTACATACCCTTGAAGCTGGGCGCTGAGTGCTTAATTGGTTACAGGGAGGTTTTAGATAAGATACATTTCAATTAGTTACAAGGTGGTTACAAGGTACACCAATCAGGTAAAACAAAGAATGGGGTGGATTGGCCACATTCCACACCCAATCCAACTGCCAAAATACAAGTGCATTCAATTTAGCAAAAAGATTCTTCCTGATTGGTTACATTTCTAGGTTTACTGAAATGCAGGGACAGCAGACCCATCTGCCTGTCCTCCATAATATTTTATTTCATTCTGAGGGTGGGAGTGGAGAAGCTGTAATGTAAATTTATTATGATGACATTATAATGAACTAGGGGTCACTTTTGATCACCTCTCTGTGCCTGCTTCACCTGCACTAATTTGCAAGTGGGCTTCATGTCCCTTCACTATGTTCATAAGGTGACATTTACCTGAGGCATGGCTCTTTCCTAAGTAGGACTGGTATGAGACACTGGTTGTTCTTGGCAGGACATACTCCATAATGAGCTCTCCATCTCACAATCTGCTCTGAGGTCCTTGTAGGGTGGTTTCTCACCTCATTGGCTTACCTGCAGTATTTTGCTTTTTTGTAAAATGGGCTTGCAAATCCCCCTCCCCTGACTATTGCCAGGATGTCAGCAATTTTCCTATCTGTTAGTCTGCTCTAACAGAATGAGGAGGGAGACTGCTTCCCACTGCAATAGACCATTAACAGCCTGCAGAAAACACCCTGTTCATGGGTGACCCACTGTCTAGGACTGATGCCAGGGACAAAGTTTTAGTTTTTTGTTTGGGGTCAGAGGCAGCATTTGGGGGGAAGACAGGAGAATGAGAGTTGCCTGGCTCTGGGTGGTTGGCACATAGCTTCCATGTTGGATTTTCTGTAGCAGCAGTAAAACATGGAGTAACTTGTTAGTAGCACATACAAGTAAATGTTATACCAATTTCTTTGTATTCATAAGATGTCTTATAAAATCATAGTCAAATACTCTGGGATACAAAGGAAAACAGAAGTTTGGTAAACTTAACAGAAGTGAGAGTCAGGAAATAAAATCAGTAACATGTGGAAATTTAATTTTTGTATGCAAAGTAGGTGGATGAAAAGCTATTTTTCAACAGAACACTTTGGAACATTACATTCACCTCTGATAGATGCTATCTGATTCATAACTCACTTCCTATAACATATTTCAGAGTCATTCAGATTTAAATGAGAATAAAATTAAAAGGACTAAATGAAAATTCCAAGTGCAAAAAACTCCAAATGATAACAGTAAAAGAAATTTCTCTAGGACAGAAACATCAAGAGGCTTGAAATAAATTGAAACCTTGAATTATATTTATAGAAATTTTAATTGAATATCAAATCATATTTGCAATATTTTATTTCGATTTAAACAGAAAGTTATACCTAAAAAATAAAAGTGAGACAAACATTGGTAGCAGGGGGAAAAAGAAAGAGCTCCAAAAACCTACTGAGGAAAAGAAAATCAAGTCAAGAGAAAAGTGGACAGAGGACAGGAACAAATAGATTTAAATATATTAAAAATGGGAATTTATTCTGACTCTTTTTGTCACCAGAGTTACTGCTGGGGCTCAGTGCCTACATAACATAACCACACCCCATAGTTGTTGTTGTTTGTTTGTTTTCCTTTTGATAGAAGGTGAGATAGAAGGAAATGGAAAGAGAGAGAGAGAGAGAGAGAGAGTCTTGAAGCACTGCTCCACCACTTGTGAGGCTTCCCCCTGCCGATGCGGAACAGGGACCTGAACCTGGGCCTTCATGTATGCTACAGTGTACACTCTACCTGCTGCACCACCACCTTGTTTCTGATTATGACCCTTTTGGCTACCTTAGTCATTTTACATGTATAGTCCAATCATTTTCAATATATAGTGACACTGGTCTTCAGATCTGCTGACAGTTAATTTCTGTAACACAAACCAGAGCTGTGATGTTTCACCCAGTGTACCAGCTTTGGAGAAAACTGGCACCAGCAGTGTTGGAGAGGGAACCAGTTTACAGGTAGGAGTGCAACTTCAGTCTCTGAATGGCAGTGTGGCTGTCTCCCAAATTTTAAGTACACAGGCTTTTTAGAAATTGATCTAATGTTGGGTTACAGTATTAAAGCACCCACATGCAATCCTAAAGTCTTGCAAGTATGTGTAAACCACTGACTGCTCCCATCACCAAAGGATCAATGCCATCATACTGGATACTCCTCCACCTGCTCCACCCCTACTCCCCTATTTATTTCCTCTGATAACCATAAAGGTTTTCAGAAAGTGTAAGGTTTAGTTGGGTTACTATTGTTATTTACAAGTTCACTCTGTATGTGTGTGTGTGTGTGTGTGTGTGTGTGTGTGTGTGTGTGTGTGTGTGTATACATTCAGTAGTTTTGTTACACATCCTAATTTATTTCACTTAGTAACATAACCTCACCTCCAGTTCCATCCCATTTTTGTCCTAAACAAGATGTCATCTTTTTAATAACTGAATAGTACACTGATTATCTCTGCCATAAATTATCTGTTGGGCTGTCAATGAGCATTCAAGTTGTTTCCATATTTTTGGCAATTGTGAGTGCCACAGTGATAAAAATAGTGGTGTGTTTCATACTCTGTGGGTAAATGCCTTGGAGTGGAGATGCAGAATTATAAGGTGTTTCTATTTTTATTTTTAAAAAATTTTTATTTATAAAAAGGAAACACTGACAAAAACCGTAGGATAAGAGGGGTGCAACTCCACACAATTCCCACCACCAAAACTCTGTATCCCATCCCATGATAGCTTTCCTGCTCTTTAAGCCTCTGGGAGTATGGACCCAGGGTCATTATAGGGTGCAGAAGGTGGAAGGTCTGGCTTCCATATCATTTTCTACAGGAACTGCTCCAGGTGAAATGTGTAGACTTTATCTTTAGTTTATTTTTTAATTTACTTTTATGTTTTATTTTAATAAGAGAGAAAGAGACATGAGAGCGCTATTCAACTTTGGTTTTTGGTGGTGAGGGATATTGAATCTGGGACTTTGAAAGGCAGGCATGAAAGTCTTTTTGTATTACCAGTATGCTATCTTCTTCACCTCTGTAGCCTTTCTGTTAGCACTTGTACCTCTGCTTATGTTTGTTTTTTTTTGTTTGTTTGTTTTTTCCCACAAGGACAGGTTTGGATAGCTAGGTACATTTACAAAGCACATTTGGTTCAGCATTGTGTATGGAACCAAATGCTGAGAAATAAATCATGACATACATTTGGTGGACTGCTAAGTAGCCCCACATAAAGAAATAGTTTGAGGGGCTGGGCAGTGGAGCATCTAGTTAATGCACATAGTACACTGTGCAAGGGCCTGCTCAAGGTTCCACGTTCACATCCCTTCTCCCCAATGTGGGATGGGGGGATGCTTCACAAGCAGTGAAACAGGTCTGCAGGTCTCTCTCTCTCTCTCTCTCTCCCTCCCTCCCTCCATCCCTCCCTCCCTCTTTCTCTTTTTCCCTCCCCCTCTCTCTTTCCCTCTCTCTCTCTCTTTCCATCTTCATCTTCCCCTCCTCTCTCAATTTCTCTTTGTTCTATCCAAAACTGGGCTGCCAGGAACAATGGATTCATAGTGCTGGCACTGAGCCCCAGTGATAATACTGGAGGCAAGAAAAAAAAAGTTTGATTTGTGTGATGATGGACAGCCTCTGTGCTCTTCTAGTGGGTGGAACTTTCAACATGCCACCATTTGTGTCATAAGTCACCCACAGAAGGAATAAGCAGGGCCATGCCCAGAGAATAGCTCTAGAAGTAGTCCTGGGAGAGGTTGGAAAGTAACTCCTGTGACAGGAACAGAAAATGTAGGGTAAATATAGGGTCAAGTATGTGACACAGATATCCAGGGCTGGAACTCCAGCACCCCATGTGAGCACCATGGACAGATGGGGGAAGGAGGGAATGTGCTCCATGAATGCTGGACTGGTGCTGTGATGTGTCTTCCTCTCTCCTCTCCATCTAAAATAAATAATAAAAAATCTGAGTCAGAGATACCACTCTGTGGTATACGTATGTGTGCAAAGCCCTGAGTTCCTTCTTAGGTGCTGCAAAGTCAATCCATGAGTGAAACTGAGATGGAAATAAAGATCAGACACACTGGGAAATGGATGGCTGATTCCAGAGTGGCTCTATTGTAGACACCAATGCTGAGCAGTCTAGGTGCTTAAATAAAAATCGTTTGTGAAGCAGGAGGGTGGGGAAATACAGTATGACTAATGAATGTCTTCAAAAATATGTTGCTTTCATTTCATATGCTCACAGAACTCTATGAATTAAAAATAATTGCATTTTTACATTCCCTTGCATCTTGAAAAGTTCACATGTTATACAGGAACACACTGTTTCATGTGCTGCTTCCTGAAGGAGAGTCAGAGATGCCTTATTTGGAGTCTCCTTGAACTTATATGTTAATTCTATGTGCACCTCCCTCCCTGGCTCAGGTGCTCACATGCCCCAGAGAGCTGCGGCCAATGAGAAGCAGCGAGGACTCCCAGAGAATACTTCATGTTAGAGGCTGGACTAGAACCCGAGTCTCTGCACAGGCTCTGAGTTCCATTCAGTCACAGGGAGACCCCATCTCTAGAGGTTGGGGGCGGGTATGCAGGGGGAGAGGGTGATCAGCACAGTGAACTTAGAGCCTGTGCAGGGTGGTGGAGAGAGACCAGAGACTCTTCCTGTCATCCCAAGAAAACTCTGTGCATTTCTAACAAAAAAAAAAAAACCCTAGAATCCAGGCTATGGTGAACCCCTGGCTTGACTTGTTTTCTTCCGCACACTAATCCTCCCTCATCTCCATAAAAAATCTTTCAGGGTAGGAGCTGGGCAGTGGTACACCTGGTTGAGTGCACATATTACAGTGAACAAAGACTCGGGTTCAAGCCTCTGGGCCCCATCTACACAGGGGAAGCTTCACAAGCTGTGAAGCAGGTCTGAGGTATCTCTTTGTATCTCTCCCTCTCTATCCCCCTTCCCTCCAAAATTCCTCTATCACATCAAATAAATAAATAAAATTAGGTGATCTGTTTTTATGTCCACCAAGAGAAGAATCTAGAATATGCACACTGCAATTATACATGAGACAAGAGGATGGACCCTTTTAAATGTCAGAGAAATCGGGGCAGCAGAGAACAATGGCAGACTTCTAACCTAGCCCTCCAGCTCCTTGATTCTGTAACCTTAATTTTCCTCCCTCTTGCCCATCATTTGAAATTTTAATATTGTCCCCAAATTATAATTAACTTTGTTTTCTTCCTAGCTTCTTGTCACTTCCTGAGCATATGTTTCTCTCTCTTATTATAGAATAGAAGCCTTGTTCTGTGTGAGCACTGCTGTGGCTTGGGCTGACACTGTTTTGAAAGATCCCTCTTCCCAGTCTCTCTAGATTCCATCTTGGCCACCCTTATCTTGGAGCCTTTCCTTAAGCCAAGGATAATTGATTCTCCTTGCTGATGTGGAGAAGACCCAGGTCTGTAGTCTAAGAATAGCCTAGGTCTGGATCCCCTTTCAGCCAGCTCTAAATCTTATTCCTCAGCTCAGAGCCCCAGAGCAGCCCCAGAGTGGAAGAGAAAGTAGGTCAGAGTCCCCGCTCCCCTGGGACTTCTAGAAAGCTGAGAGGCATTCTCCAGAGGAAAGACTCAGTGCAAAGACTGCCCTAGTGGGGTGGAGAATGGACTCACACCTCTGTGAGTGGCCTCCTCCCCCTGGCTAGACGTGAGGCCTCTGCCTGGTGCCTGGTGTCCCACAGAGGGAGTTTATCCCACCCCCTGCAGATTGCATGGGTCCCAGAAAGCAGGGAAAGCCTGTGCTTTACCTTGAAGACTCCCCCCTTCCTGCTGTGTCTCTGTGCCACCCCCATTTCTCATCCTAAGGTTACTTAGCCCAGCAAGGTGTTTCCTCTCTTGAGGACCTCATCTACCCACAACTCACCTCCATCAGCAGGCAGCAGAGTTGGCTGCACCCTCTTGGCCCATGTCTGTCCACCCAGAGGCTACTGAGTCCTCTGGAAAAATTCATGGAAGCGGTGTTTCCACTCTGTAGTGTGAAGGCTGGGATGTAGCACAGATGCAGAGAACATGACTTATGCTGAGAGGACTACAACACTGGAGTTGAGCAGTGCTGGGTCAAAGCACAAATAAAACCAGAGGAGAAAGCCACTTGCAGTTTGAGGTCAGACTAACAACCTTCCATATCTTGAAAAGTTATATTCAGTAGTAGGTTCTCTTTTTGTTTGTTACCAGAGTTGTTGCTGAGGCTCCATGCTTGAATGATTCCACTGCTTCTGGAGGACATTTTTATTGTTAGCTAGGGGTAAGAAGCAGAAAGGAAGAGAATGATAGAAATAGAGACAGAGAGGGAAACAGAGCAAGGAGAGACATCACAGCACCGCTCCACCACTCATGGGGCTTCTCCCATAAAAGTGCTCCATATGGTGCGGGGGTGGGGGTGTTGAACCCAGGGCCTAGGTGTGGCAAAGTGTGCACTCTACCAGGTGACTATCTCCCACCCCATGGAGTACTTTTTGTTTTAGTTTCTTTCTTTTTTATATATTTAATTTATTATTGAATAGAGACAGAGAGAAATTAAGAAGGGGGAAGGGAGTGGAAATAGAGAGGAAGAGAAACAAAGAGACACTTGCAGCTCTGCTTACTTCACCACTCGTGAAGTTTTCCCTCTGCAGGTGGGGGGCAGGGGCTTGAACCTGGGTCCTTGCACACTGTAGTGTGTGTGTTTAACCAGGTGCACCACTACCTGGCCCCGAGTTCTTTTTTTTTTTTTAAGTTGCATTTATTAACTGGAAACAAGCAGGCAAGACCAGAGCACTATTCCAGTATGTGCAGTGCTGAGGATAGAACCCAGGGCCTCACACTTGCAAATTTACCCTAGGCTGTACCACTGATCCATCTCCCAGGCCACCAGCTTTCCTTACTAGCAGGCAATGGGTTACAGGGAAATAATGGCAACTTCTGAATCAAAGATTTCCCCATCTCACATTTTGTGATGATGGGGAAAAAGATTAGTTGACCAAGCCAAGTTTAGTTGGCCAAGCAAAACTCAACTCAGAGGTGCTAAGGAGTGTGGCTGAGCAGCTGGGGATGTGTCTCTTGGACCCCATAAACCCTATGTCCCCTGCATCCTCTGTACTCACAGCCCACCTTGGGTAAGAGCACAGGGGCAGGAGCAGATAGTCCCAGGTGCAGGTCCAAGCTGCAGCAGCTCTCAACCAAAAGCAAGAAAAAGAGCACAAACCAGCTCACAACTTGGGATCAGTCAGAGCTACTTTCACACTGTGACATCAGGCCAGGGGATAAGCAAGATGTTGGTATATTCCAAGATTTCCAGGACAAACCCTAAATCAAGGGAATTACCTCAAACGCCACCAGCACTGAGAAGGGAGGTGGCCAAAACTGGTATATGTCCCTCAGTGGGATTTCACTGAGTGTTGCACATGCAGGCCTTGGCCAAAGTCTTTTTACTGAGTATTGCACATACATCAAAACAGCTATGTCAAGTGTAAATATCTTTGGGAGGTGCACAGCTATGTCAAATGTAAACATCTTTGGAAGTGCACATTTGAATAATCTCTTCCTAAGCATGTAAACCACTCTATATCACACTTGCCTCCAATTACATAAAATTCTACATTTATTCTGCAATTTGTGACCTTACCTCAAAGATACAGGCATAGTTCAGGGATATCAGATAAGGCTCTTTGCCCTCAGGGCCCTTTGACATATTATCTTTGCTTATCTTGATGTTGGATAACATCCCTGGAGGCTGGAAACATAAATATTAAGAGATGACAAAGAATCTCTGACATGACTAGACCAGCATTATATCGTTATAATACATAGCTAACTCTTTTATTATTTATATTATTTATTTTATTTATTATTGGATAGACACTGAGAGTGGTAGGGCAGATAGAGAGTGAAAAAGACAGAGAGGCACCTGCAGCTCTGCTTCATCATCTGTGAAGCTTTTCTCCTGCAGGCGAGGACCAGGGGCTTGAACCTGCATCCTTGCACACTGTAATGTGTGTGCTTAACCAGGTGTGTCACTGCCTGGCCCCACATAGTTAACTGAATAATTAGAATATGAGTCAATGGATAAAACAGTATTGTAAACACATATCCATAAGTAACAAGCAATGTAAATCATAGGGTACACAAAAAGAGGACACAGAACACGTGCAAAGGATCTGTCTTGGCCCTTCTGTCCCCCATAGAATGGCCAGACATTCTGGTGAAGGACTGAGTCATCCATTGTAGGGATAGAAGGGGCCATAACAGGTGGCTTTATCCAGGATCTGGGATGTGGGGCAGAGATAGAGCCAGGTGTGGTGGAGAGCAGGTGATGGTGAGCAGCAAGTAGAACCCTGCAAGAGGCAGAGTGGAGTCTGGCCATGCCTCTCCAAAGCCTGCTATTCAAAGGCCTGAAAAATCATGCCCAGATGTTTGGCAGGTCACTCATTTCCCAGACAGTTCATTAGACCTGTCTGCTGGTCCTGCACAGGATCCCAGTGTTTGTCAGCCCGTGGCATGCTCTAGGGATGTGGTGCCAGCCCTGCATGTCTCCCAGTGCCATGGCCATAGGTGTGTTTGCCATAGATTAAGAATTTCTAAGAATTGGGGCAAAGCCAAGATGGCAACTCGGAGGCAGCTGCTGGTTTAAGCTCCAAAAAACAGTGGCTTGTGACCTAAGATTCTCTGGATAGGGTAGTATACTGGGCTGTCAGCAGGATGGTGAATAAGGGGTCCTAAGTGTGACACCAAGGAGGGATCATATAGCTCACTCTTGGGTTAGAAAACGGAGGCTAGGATGAAAAAGAAAGGAAAAATTTTGATTATTTCTGAAGATCATCCCTTCCCCCGCCCCAGAATCAGCACCCAGGGGCTGGAGAGCCTCTCCTAGTAGGCTTCCTACTGAGCTATTTTCTTTACCAAGATTTCTGACTCACCAGGAGTATCATTCAAATCCTTTCACTTTTTCCTTTCCTTCTCTTTTCTATCTAAGTGGCTGGAGATATCTTTGAGTGATAAAATATCTGACCAATCAGAGTCTCACCCCTGCCTAAGAAAGATTACCTGGAGGGCTTTTTATTTTTTTTTAGATACTTCTTACACTTGGGGGTCTTGCTTAGGCTGCCTGAGCCAATCCACAACAATTCAAGCTGCAGACTGACTGTTAGGGTTTTTTACTCTGTTCTATATTATTATTACTATTATATGTGCATTTGTCCCTTTCTAACCCCCTCCTACTTTAGGTTGACCAAAATTAACTATTATTGTTTTTTCCATTGCTAGGTGACTGGGCGTCCTATCCATTGACAGGGACTTGTTTCACTCTACCTCTTCCTTCCACTTTCATTTTTCCCTCCTCCTAGCTAATTAAAAAAAAACTCTTTCCTTTCAGTGCTCTTTTTTGTTTATGTTGTTTTTCTCATCTTTTTTTCTTCCTCCTTCTTTTATTCTCTGAATTCACTGATACTTTTTTGTGAATTATTTTGGGGGAAGAAATCTGACTCAGAGTGGACTCTCTCTGTGTGTCTCTCTTCTCTATTTACCTTTCTCTTCTTGCTATCCCTAGAATTTACAGTGAACAGTAGATTTCCATAATTGTCTATTCTTGCTTTCCCTTTTTTCCTTTCTCCTTCTTTTTCTTTTAGATTTGGTTTCTACTTTTTCTTAGACTGGAGGTGTTGTTTGGCTAACTGGTATTGGTTAAACTGCATCAATCCTCGCTTTAGTTACTATTGGTGTAAATTCTGAGGTTGGTGACTGCATTTGTCATTAAGGTATTTAGTATAATGTGGCTTATACTCAAAACACAACAACTGAAGAACAACAGAACAGAAAAATAAAAAACACATCAACAAAAAATGGTTAAGTGAAGAGAAAATAAAACTGCTACTACAATGAATCAAGACAGGAGCCCAGAAGAACCTCCAAATAAGTCAGAAGTAACCATAGATAAGAAAAGTATGCAAGCAATAGTAAACCTAATAATCACAGAAATGAAGACAACTATGGAGGAAAGGGATAGCAGAATTAGGGAAACAACAGATGAGACCTTCAAGGAATATACTAGCTACCTTGAGGTAATTAGAGAAGTGAAAGCTGAAATAGCTGAACTAAAAGGTCAATTAGCAGAACAAGCTAATACTATAACTGAACTGAAGAAAGAAGCTGAGGGAAGGGAAAGCAGGCTAACAGAATCAGAAAACAGAATTAGCCAGACAGAAAATGAGCTAGAGAAAACTAAGAAAGAGGTAAAAGAGCTCAAAAAGTGATTGAGAGACACTGAAAATAACAACAGAGACATATGGGATGGTCTCAAAAGAAGTAACATTTGTATAATTGGTCTGCCAGAGGAAGAAAGAGAGGAAGAGGAAGTAAACATTCTAGAGGAAATAATAAAAGAAAACTTCTCAGACCTGAACAACAGAAAGGACATTAAGATTCAAAAGGCCCAGAGAGTCCCAAACAGAATCAACCCAGACCTGAAGACACCCCACTCACACTTAGATCAACAAAGCAGAGAATCAACAAAGAAACAACATGAAGAGATGGACAGACTAGACCTCCTGGATATTTTCTGAGTTCTATACCCCAAAAAACCGGAATGCAAATTCTTTTCAAATCCACAAAGCATGTAATCAAGGATAGATCACATGTTAGGGCACAAAGACAGCATCAACAAATTTAAGAGCATTGAAATAATTCCAAATATCTTCTCAGACCACAGTGGTGTAAAACTAACATTTAACAACAAACAGAAAATTACTAAAAGACACAGAATTTGGAAACTAGACAACATACCGCTTAAGAACTGCTGGGTCAGAGAAACACTCAAGCAAAAAATTCAAGTATTCCTGGAAACAAATGAAAATGAAGACCAAAGCTACCAAAATATTTGGGACACAGCAAAAGCAGTACTGAGAGGGAAATTCATAGTCATACAATCACATATTAAAGAACAAGAAAAAGTTCAAATAAACAACCATACTGCACACCTTAAGGACTAAGAGGAAGAGGTGCAAAGGAAGCCTAAAGCAACTAGAAGTAAAGACATCACTAAAATTAGAGCAGAAATAAACAAAATCAAAAATAAGAGAAACATACAAAAGATCAATGAAGCCAAATATTGGTTCTTTGAAAAATTCAACAGGATAGACAAGCCCAAGCCAGAATCACTAAAAAAAAGGGGGGGGGAGAAGACTCAGATAAATAAAATTGTAAACAACAAAGGAGATATCACAACTGACACCACAGAAATTCATCAAATCACGAGAAACTTCTATGAAGAACTATATGCCACCAAGCCAGAGAATAAGGAAGATATGGAAGAATTCCTAGAAACATATGCCCTTCCAAAACTGAACCAAGACGAACTACAAAACCTAAATGCACCAATTACAGACAAAGAAATCGAAACAGTTATTAAGAATCTTCCCAACAATAAAAGTCCTGGACCAGATGGCTTCACAAACAAATTCTCAGGAAACAGCTAATACCTATACTTCTAAAGTTCTTCCACGAGATAGAAGAAACAGAAACACACCCTTCAACCTTCTATGAAGCCAACATCACCCTGATACCAAAAGCAGATAAGGACACAACAAAAACGGAAAACTACAGACCAATAGCTCTGATGAACATAGAGGCTGAAATACTAAACAAGATCCTGGCCAACCAGATACAGCAGTATATCAAAAAGATGGTTCATCATGACCAAGTGGGACTTATCCCAGGAATGTAAGGCTGGTTCAACATACACAAGTCAATCAATGTCATTCACCACATCAATAAAAACAAACCCAAAAAATCATATGATTGTCTCAATAGATGCAGAGAAAGCCTTTGACAAAACCCAACACACATTCATGCTCAAAACACTACAAAAAATAGGAATAGAAGGTAAATTCCTCAAGATAGTGGAGTCCATATATAGCAAACCTACAGCCAACATCATACTCAATGGACAGAAGCTGAAAGCATTCCCCCTCAGATCAGGGACTAGACAGGGCTGTCCACTATCACCATTACTCTTCAACATAGTATTGGAAGTTCTTGCCATAGCAATCAGGCAAGAGAAAGAAATCAAAGGAATACAGATTGGAAGGGAACAAGTCAAGCTCTCACTATTTGCAGAAGATATGATAGTATACATAGAAAAACCTAAATAATCCAGCAGAAAACTAGTGGAAGTTATTAGGCAATATAGCAAGTTGTCAGGCTACAAAATCAATGTACAGAAATCAGTAGCATTTCTTTATGCAAACACTAAATCTGAAGAAGACATCCAGAAATCACTCCCAATCAGTGTTGCAGCAAAATCAGTAAAATACCTAGGAGTAAAGCTGACCAAAGAAGTGAAAGACCTGTAAACTGAAAACTATGCATCACTATTCAAGGAAATAGAACTGATACCAGAAATGGAAAGACATCCCATGGATTAGAATAATAAATATTATCAAAATGAATATTCTCCCCAGAGCCATATACAAATTTAATGTGATACCTATCAAAGTGCCACCAAGCTTCTTTAAGAGAATAGAACAAAAACTACAATCATTTACCTGGAACCAGAAAACACCTAGAATTGCCAAAACAATCTTTATGAAAAGAAACAGGAATGGAGGCATCACACTCCCAGATCTCAAACTATATTATAAGGCCATCATCATCAAAACAGCCTGGTAATGAAACAAAAAAAAGGTACACAAACCAATGGAACACAATTGAAAGCCCAGAACTAAACCCCCAAATATATGGACATCTAATGTTTGATAAGGGCTCCCAAAGTGTTAAATGGAGGAAGAAGGCTCTCTTCAATAAATGGTGCCGGGAAATGTGGGTTGAAACATGCAGAAGAATGAAACTGAACCACTTTATCTCACCATAAACAAAAATCAACTCCAAATGGATCGAGGACATGGATGTTAGACCAGAAACTATCAAATACTTAGAGGAAAACATTGGTGGAACACTTTCCCATCTAAACCTCAAGGATATTTTGATGGAACAAACCCAATTGCAAGGAAGACTAAAGCAGAAACAAACCAATGGTACTACATCAAATTGAAAAGCTTCTGCACAGCCAAAGAAACTATCACATAAACAAGGAGATCCCTCACATAATGGGAGAGGATCTTTACATGCCATACATCAGACAAGAGACTAATCACCAAAATATATAAAGAACTCAGCAAACTTAGCAACAAAAAAGTCAATGACCCCATCCAAGAATGGACAGAGGATATGTACAGAACATTCACTACAGAAGAGATCCAAAAGGCTAACAAATATATGAAAAATTGCTCCAGGTCGCTGATTGTCAGAGAAATGCAAATAAAGACAACATTGAGATACCACCTCACTCCTATAAGAATGGCATACATCAAAAAGAACAGCAGCAACAAATGCTGGAGAGGCTGTGGGGACAGAGGAACCCTTCTGCACTGCTAGTGGGAATGTAAATTGGTCCAGCCTCTCTGGAGAGCAGTCTGGAGAACTCTCAGAAGGCTAGACATGGACCTTCCACATGACCCAGTAATTCCTCTCCTGGGGATATACCCCAAGGACTCCATAACACCCAACCAAAAAGATATGTGTATTCCTATATCCATAGCAGCACAATTCATAATAGCTAAAACCTGGAACCAACCCAGGTGCCCAACAACAGATGAGTGGCTGAGAAAGCTGTGGTATATATACCCAATGGAATACTATGCAGCTATTAAGAAAAATGAACCCACCTTCTCTGACCCATCTTGGATGGAGCTAGAAAGAATTATGCTAAGTGAGTTAAATCATAATGATAAAGACGAGTATGGGATGATCCCACTCATAAACATAAGTTGAAAAAGAATAACAGACAGGGAAACTCAAATCAAGATCTGACTAAATTTAGAATAGGGCACCAAAGTAAAAACCCTGGGTTGAGGGTGAGGGTGGATGTTCAACTTCATGGGGTGTGTATAGGGGGTAAGGTGGGATGGAACACAGTCTTTTGGTGGTGGGATTGGTTTTTGTATCCACTCCTATTAATTTGTAGTCATATAAATCACTATTTAAGTAATATGAGAGAAGAAAAACTGATTGAATATCTCAAACTTTTAAAGCACAGACTGAGTCTTTTAAATACATAGGCTGAGTCTTTGATATGTTGACCCTCTTAAAAGCTTAGTCCAGGGGGAACAGAAGCAACCAGTGGCATAGCATATTTTATTTATATACAAATAAAATATGGTGATGGTGTGTATGATACAGCAAATCATAACAAAGGGATTTTTCAAAGTTAACCCAATTGCCAAACAATGTGAGTATAGCAATAACTATCTATCGTCTTCTTAAACCCTAAAACAGCAGCAGGAACCTCCCACTTCCTCTATAGAACCTGTATTTCCCCCAGTCCTGGAACCTCTGGGGTGGGGCTCACTTTCCTGCATGCTACTCTCAATTCATACCAAATGATTTGCCAATCCCAACCTAATCAATGCAATGAATACCACCTCAGCATGCTTCACTTCAGACTGTGTCCAGATATGTCAGGCATGGAATGTCTACCCTTCACCCTCATTACTTGGGTGAGACCTTTCCTTTCATGGTATTCTCTAATTCCATTCCAGGAAGTTCAGTTCCTAACAAAGTCCCAAATCTTGGCTATAGACCAGATCCCATAAGATAGAGCATATGTTCACATGTATCCACAAATTAGGGTAAAATATATACCTGAAAACAAAAATACACAATAGTCTGTAGTAAGTCAGTGTCAAGTTCATAATGAAATAGTACCTACTTAGACTTAGATACCCTCCTTGCCTTCTTCCTATTACAGTTCTCTCACTCACTCAAAAGCTAACCATATCAAAGCAAGTTCTGCAAAAGCTGAATAAGAGCAAAAGACTGGCATACTTTAATGATGATGCTTTAGTTACCATCAGGCCACCTCAACAGCTGGGGCCCTAATTGGGGAGTCCTGAGATTCCTGAACAGACATGATAGGACTAGGCCTCAAATAAATCCTTCTTGCCTTGTTACCGGTCATTTCTATCTGGAACAACAAAATAGACCCCTTTGTGGACACCCCCCATAGGACCTTGCCCTCAACTTGGATCAACAATGGTAGAGAATGTTCCATCCTCCAAAGGGAGGATGGACAACATACTCTATGCTACACCTGAGGAAGATGGGTCTTGATATTAGGGCAGCTTGGAATGTTCCTACTCATGACCACAGAGTGTGAGCTCAGATCTAGGCTCCTAAGGTAATATTATAGGCTCCTAAGCTGATTATGGGCCCCAGACCACATCAAATAGATGGGGTTTACAGTCAACATTATTTATACCCCTTTCCCATATTAGGGAGCTACTCTCTTCCCTGATCCAGCTTTCTGTTCCTTTTCCAGGCATGACATCATCTCCCCAGACAATAACTTGGATCCACCTGCATATCAGATTATAGGCTCAGGCAAACAAACAAACTAGTATAGCCACAGGCCCTTTGGAATATAACTTAAATATGCCTACTAGCATCTACAAAATGGAGGCCCCTATCTCTTCATCTGTACTACTCCAGCCTTTAAGTTCATGACTGATCAACAATTTGTTTGGCCTTATATGTTAACTCTCTTTTCAGCTACCACGTTCCAGATGCTAGCAGGATGCCGACCAGACTTCCCTGGACAGATAACCCCACCAATATGTCCTGAAGCTCTGCTTCCCCCAGAACCCCACCCTATTAGGGAAAGAGAGAAACGGGCTAAGAGTATGGATCAACCTGTCAACACCCATGTTCAGCAGGGAAGCAATTACAGAAGCCAGTCCTTCCACTTTCTGCATCCCACCATGACCTTGGGTCCATACTCACAGAGAATGGAAAGCTATCAGGGGAGGGGATGGGATACAGAGTTCTGGTAGTAGGAGTTGTGTGGAGTTGTACCCCTCTTATCCTATAGTTTTGTCAGTGTTTCCTTTTTATAAGTAAAAATTTAAAAAATAATTTCTAAGTATCTAAGCTGAGCTTTCATGAATTAAAATGAGTAGCAGAAAATTCTAAGCACAGCCAGCTATAACCTCTTGTGTTATCACTGTGTCCCTCTTCTTAGTCTGTCCTCCTGCCATGCCTCCCCGTTTCTGCAGAAAGTGCCCCTGACTGCAGTGTGAGTTGTCCCCAGCACCTGGGGACAAGCACCCCTTCTCATTCCCCTCTGCCTTCCCTGTTCCACACACATTTCTAGAACGTCTCTCACAGGGTCTCACTAGCTGAGCACCCCCCGCCACACACACACACACACACACACACACACACACACTGAAGAATTTAGCAAGTTTACTGGGGACACCAAGTCTCACAGGAAGTGATAGTGGCAAACCCAGCAAATGTTCTATAAAGTTCCATCAAGTGTTTAGAACCCTCCAGAAGAAATATTTTCAATCACCCACAAAAAAAAAGGAAGAAAGAAAGAAAGAAAGAAAGAAAGAAAGAAAGAAAGAAAGAAAGAAAGAAAGAAGAAAAAAAAACCCACTTGGCTGTGGAAGCTTTGGCTGGAGGTGCAGAGAAGACAAAAGCAAAAGGTGTCAGGTCAGGGGAAATTCATTCACAGCTGCAGATTCTTTGCAATGGCACTGGACTGTCTTCTAAGTATGTATCCTTCTTGCTGTTCTGTCTTTGAGCCCAGGCCTGCACCTCTCTAATCAGGACCAGGTTCCTATAGTCAGCTGGCCATGACTCATGCCATTAGAAGTCCTCTAGGCACCTTAATTTGAGCTTGCCTTAGGGTCAGGCATAGCTCAGCATCAGAGCACAGGACTTGGATGTCTGAGGTCCCAGGCTCAATCCCTGGCACCACTTTATGCCAGCGCTGAGCAGTGTTCTGGTGTCTCTCTCCTAAATAAATATTAAAACATAATAACATAACAAAAGAAAAAACAACTTTTAAATATATATATATATTATTTATTTATTTATTTATTTATTGGATAGAGCCAGCCAGAAATTGAGAGGAAAGGGAGATAAGGAGGTAGAGAGACAAAAACATTTGAAACCCTGCTTCACCACTTATGAAGCATTCCCTTCTGCAGGTGTGGATCGGGAGCTTGAACCCGAGTCCTTGTGCACTGTAACGTGTGCACTCAGTCAGGTGCAACAACACCACCACCACCCCCCCAAAAAAAACAACTCTTTTTTCTCTTTTTTTAATTAAAATATTTATTTATTTATGTATGTATTCCCTTTTGTTGCCCTTGTTGTTTTATTGTTATAGTTATTATTGTTGTTATTATTGATGTCATTGTTGGATAGGACAGAGAGAAATGGAGAGAGGAGGGGAAGACAGAGAGGGGGAGAGAAAGACAGACACCTGCAGACCGGCTTCACCACTTGTGAAGCGACTCCACTATAGGTGGGGAGCCAGGGGCTTGAATCGGGATCCTTAATCCGGTGGTCCTTGCGCTTGGCACCACGTGCGCTTAACCCACTGCACTACCACCCAACTCCCAAAACCCCAACTCTTTACCTACCCCAGTCTCCTCAGTTTAGAAATGACAACTCAGAATGCATCCATGTTCTCTACTCTGGATCTCACTCCTTGTCTCTCTTTCTCTCACAGCTCATCCACTGGCAAGTGCAGTTTGGGTCTGCCCTCCAGATAAGATTATTTCTCATTGTCCCATCTTACCTCTGTCTCCTTGACTCTGCTGGCCTCCTCTCTCCATGACTCAGGCTTGCAGGTGCAGGCCCTGAAGTATTTCTTGGGCTGAGGGGTAATTTGGCTGGACTCCTTCTCAGTGCCAGCCACCACTGGGGGCATTTCCCAGTACTCCCTCACTCAAGCTTTATGATACTTTGGTGAGGTCAGTAACCTATGCATCTCCAAGTCTCCCAAGGAGGAAACTGAGGCACAGGGGGTCAGCAGCTGACTTTAATCCCCAGACCTGCCCATGACACTTCAATTCTCAGGGTCTAGTTGGTTGCCTTTTTCTCTGGTGCTTTCAGTAAGTTCTTTCTAATAAAGTAAACTTGGATTTCTGTCCAGCAGAAAGAATGTCCCTCCTTGTGTGCTGTGTCTCTTTCCCTGTAGGACAGCTATTTGATTAATTCGAACCTATAACTTATAAGTAGGTACTGCTGGGATCAGGAGGTAGATCGCCTGGTAGAACAAATGCCTTAGCATAAGAAAAGCTCTGGGCAAAGCCTGGAGATTTCAGGGGAGCTTCATAGACAAACAGCACTGGCTAGGGGAGGGAGGGAGCTCTACAGATCATAGGCTGTTGGGTAGTATGCCACCTCCCCCTGGCTTCTGCTTAACCATATGCCTATATAGGGATTTATTGATCCCATTCAAAGCTTTGGTCTATTTACATAAATCACTTTTACATTTACATAAAGCACTCCCTCCAGGGCATTGGTGGTTCAGTGATAGGATTCTTGCCTGCTCCGCCCCCTCCTTGTCACACTCTGATTTTCACCAGTCACTTTTCTCTCCACCCTCTCTATATCACATCCTGTTTCCACCCTACTTGGAAAGTATAAAAACAGCTGCTCTTCTGATTAAAGACACTTGGAAATTGCTTTCCAGCTCCGAGAGTTCCAGAGTGTATCTCCTGCGAAGTTAGTGCGGCACGAGTTCCTGATCCCTCTCCCACGCAGCAGCCTAGATCGGCTCCAGTTGAGTTCTCTCCAACCCAGAGAGCACTAGCTCGGGAAGAAGTACCCTCAGGCTATGCCCAATAGGCAGGCATTATGGTATCTGTTTCATTTTATCTCTCTAATTTTAAAAAAATCAACTCAGTGGCAGTGGGATCACTCATTTACAAGATTTGGCACCACAGAACAACAAAAATAGAACAAAAATTAAAATACAGGAACCTGTTTAGTTTTATATGAAGTGGTTAGCCTGTCAGTCATGACATTTAAGAAACATTCTTAAATATTCTTCCCACACCTGTAAAGAACTGAGCTTGGGAGGAGATATGGACCCATGAAGGATGAACATATATGGATTGGAATGTGGAAAGGTTCTGTGCATGGTTTCTGTGAATAATAAATAACTCCCAGCACAGAAGAGTGAGGATGTGTTGAGAAGGGGTGGAGATATGAGATCAAGTCTGGGTCTCAGCATTCTTCTAATATTTGTGGATAAGTGCTGACCACTTTTGGAATTTCAGGTGCAGAAATCTAAAGTCAATCCTGAAAATCACATCTCAACATAAAACATGTTTCATCAGGTTAACCAGTTGAGCCATCTTTGAATCAAACACCATGGAGTCTTTGTGATCAGAATCCATATGGATCAAGGGTGGTACAGGATATTGAAAAGGAGAAATCAGTTTAAAAAAATCTTCAGAACCTGGGAGATGAAACCGAAAGTGTACTGACAGTGCATTCCGATTCCTGGGGACCCCAAGGCCTCTTAAGTAGTTCAGAAAGATTCCAGTCTGGCTTTCTTGTCTCCTTTCATATGAAGAAGTAGAAATGTGCTTACTCATGAAAACCCTATGTTTATTTAATATCTTTCATGTAAACAAAAATGACTAGAAAAGTTTTATAGAGAATAGAATGTAGGGATTGAAAATGTGAGAGGTCCAGAGTTCGATTCTAGGCACAGCATATACAAGAGTAATGCTTTGGTCTCTCTCTCTCCCTCTCGCTCCCTCTCTCTCTCTCTCATTCTTGTTAATAAATAAGTTCAGAGGGAGCTGGGCGGTGGGTTAAGGACCGGCCTAAGGATCCGGCTTCAAGCCTCTGGCTCCCCACCTGCAGGGGAGTCGCTTCACTGGCAGTGAAGCAGGTCTGCAGGTGTCTATGTTTCTCTTCCCCTTTCTGTCTTCCCCTCCTCTCTCCATTTCTCTCTGTCCTATCCAACAACAACAACAATAATAATAATAATAACCACAACAATAAAACAACAAGGGCAACAAAAGAGAAGATAAAGAAATAAACAAAATCTTTTTAAAAAATTAAATAAAAAAATAATTCAGGGTGTAAATTCTAGAAATACCGTTGGAAAGAAAAATGAAGACTAAACACACACACACAAAAAACACAGTGACAGATAACAGTCTAACAGTCTCAGGAGCAGCAGTCAGGAGAAATATTCAGTCAGCATGCTGTAGAGAAGCCACACTTCCTGTAAGAGTTTCTAAAGCAAGCCGTTTGCCAAATTAAAGACCGTGGAGATGATAGGTTTTCAATTATGCCACCACAAGCAGCCACATAGATTGAAAGCAGAACGGCACATCCATCAAGGTCATTGTTGGCCTATTAGTACAGAAAGGATTCTGTGGAAGCTAGACAGCTGTTTGTGTAGAGATAAAATGGACATGGAAACGAATGCCAATGCTGTAAATTAAACAGGTCCCAGGACTGCTGGTTATCACATCCCAAACCCCTCTTTTATACAGAGCTCTGAGAAATAAGCTGAATTGTTTGGCTTTATACTGTTTACTTGTATGGGGGGGGAGGGGGCATCTTAAAAAAAACATTTTATCTAGTGTTCAATGTGAATGAAAGCACATGCATAGTGCTGCAAGTGTTTGCTGTAAATGAATACATTTAGGGAGATGCTTTAAAAAAAACTGGATGAGGAATCTCAGTTTAAACAATTTGAACAGTTTTGGCACAGCAACAATTCAAGCCGCTGAAGCCAAATGAGGACCCATTGCTGTGGCTGCCGGGAGCCTCAGAGACCGCCAGCATCCCAGCACCTGCTTCAGAAACGCAAAGGGTCTTAACTGCAATTCAAACCACAGTGGAGGCAGGAGGAATGCTCAGACATACACCCTGCTACCTTGTCTCAGGGAATATTTAAACAGGTGGGGATGGGGAGGTGGGTTGGAAAACCAGGAAATAATTTTCCTGAGCCTGAGCCCAGGAGTTCATGCAGCCATCTGAATCAGGATCAGCTTCTGTGAATTCCCACCTAAAGTAAAGCTTGTAGCTCTGCCCTTCTGGGGGGCCTGGGCAAGCAGGAATGGGGTGGGGTTGTGAGTCTGATCCTCTCTTTTGGTTTTCTCAGTTCAGGTTTTAACTCTAGCTCTTCTTTGCTAATTTGCCCCTGAGGCAGAGCACTGAGAATGTTTGCCTATTTATTTATTTATTTATTGCCTCCAGGGTTATGACTGGGGCTCAGTTCCAGCACTAAGAATACACTCGCTGGTGGTGGCAGCCATTTATGACCCACCTCCCCATTTTTTTTCTATTTTATTCCACAGGACAGAGAGAAATTGAAAAGGTAGGGGAAGAGAGAGAGAAAGAGAAAGAGAGAGATATTACAAGAAAGAAACACTAATGTGACCCAGAAACTCACCTCTCCAGAGCCCTAACCCACTAGAAAAGGATAAAAACAGGCTGGGCATATGGACCAACCTGCCAGAACCCATGCCAGCAGAGAAATGATTATAGAAGTCAGACCTCTCACCTTCTGCAACCCCAAAACAATTTTGATCCATACTCCCAATGGGGGAGAAATCATAGGAGGAAGATGACCAGAGGGCTCTGGCCTCCCAACTCTATCAGGACCTAGAGAGAGAAGGGGTGGGGGGGAGTACATTTGGAACTAGTTATAGGTATAGATTTGACTTAGAAAGGAAGAGAAGGCAGGACCATAGGGAAAAAAGGGCACATTTTTAAATAAGATAGGGCAAATATATATAAATATAGACAAATAGTTACAGAAATAATAGTTAACCATATCTGCAACCTTGGGAGAACTACTGTAGTGTCCAATGGAGGGAATGGGGAAACAAAACTTTGGTGGTGGAAACAGTGT